>NC_028354.1:18510776-18562348 GCF_000741045.1 Vigna radiata var. radiata | reverse complement strand
AAATTCAAATTCTCATCTCATGAGAAATTCAAATTGTCATCTCATGAGAAATTCAAATTCTCATCTCAAGAGAAATTCAAATTCAAATTCTAATTCACCAAAAAAAAAAAAACGAAAAATATTAAAGATTAATTGCCCTAAGCAAAAATTAATTGCCTACCATAAAAACAAAGAAAGAACGAAGTTAACTTTTTGCTGAGCTGGTTAACGGGAAATGCCAAGTCTTTTTTTTTTTCCAGGGTATTTTTTTCTCTCTCCCCTAACGTCATCCAAGTTCCGATCCTCTGCTTCGCGCTTATCTCCCTCAGCGTGGTCGTCTCCCCCGCGAACCCTCTTTCTACACGCGTCGAGATCACGCACCTTTTCCACCTCAACAAACTCGCCATCGTCTTCGCAGTGACTTCAAACGTAGAAAAAACACGCGAGTTCCATGTCCGTATGGTCCTCCTCGACTCGCTCACCCGGACAAAGATACAGCCTCTGAGTCCAACCGTGTCCCCACGCCGGTGACTCAGTCCGACTTGGCTGCGATTTTGTACTCTTCCGGCACGACAAGAAAAGTGAAGGGCGTTATGCTTACTCACCGCAACCTAACCGCAGTAGCCGCGGGATACAACACGGTTTGCACGAAGCGCGCGAAGCCCGCAGTGTACCTCTATACGGTGTCGTATTTCCACGTGTACGGTTTCACCTTTAGCCTGAGGCGATGGTGTTGTCGGATACAATGGTGATAATGGAGAGGTTCAGTTTTAGGGGCATGTTGAGCGTCGCGGAGAGGTTCCGAGTGATGCACATTACGGTGGTGCTGGCACTGGTAGTAGCTATGACGAAGGACAAAGTGATAGACAGATACAATTTGACGTCTTTGGAAGGGATCGTTTGCGGTGGAGCTCCACTGAGGAAGGAAATCGATGAAGCTTTCAAAGCCAACTTCCCCAAGGTTTTAAAGAGGAAGGTTTTTGGGTTAGGTTCTCTTTTTGCATCAGTTGCTTCAGAGGAAGCCGGCTGGTGACAAATTGGCAAGTGTACCAAATCGTACAAGTAATATAAATGGCAAAACCAAGTATCGTTTTCCCAAGAGACTCGTGTGACTTTCTCGTTCGCGTGAATTAAAATAATAAGACTTGAAAAATAAAAATTAATAAATTGGATTTGAGAACAAAAATATTAACATGCAAAAATAAAGTTGATTCAATTGACAAACGAAAACAATGGATGAATGGATGTTGTTGGGGGTTTACAATTTCATCTATTCCGCTCTCTCTTACATACTCACCAGTTCATGTCATTACTGTACGTCCCCATATCAATAAAGACAAACATCAGTTGCCGAATGAGTTAAACGATAAAGGCCTTAAGCACAGATGATAACCCAACAATAATCAATCAACACATATGGAGACCATATAAATAATCAAGAGATTCAATAAGAGAGAGTATCAAAAGATTACATCGTTTCCCCCAACAACAATAGGGTTTAGTTCACCATAGACATGGTGAAACTAGATGAAAAATGGAAGAAGAATGGAAAAGCAAACCCTAGAAAAGATGAAAAGGAGCCTAAGCATCCAAGAGATCCTTTCTAGAGAGCAAAATTAGGTCTGGTCATTCTCTTCTGTCAAAAGAATGATTCTGAATTCACAATAGGGGTATATATAGGTGAGGAATGCATCAGAAACGGACCCAAGTCCAACGAGCCACCGCCGGGCGGTTTAAGTGTGCCGCCCGGCGGTTTGCCACAAATCTCACTACCGCCCGGCGGCAATCGCCATCGCCGAGTGGTTTCCCTCAGGTCCGCCCAGCGTCAATCGCCATGCCTTCTCCTCGTCCTGGACCGCCCGACGGTTTAAGTGTACCACCAGGCGGTGCATCGACTCTTCAAATCTTCATTTTTCTGCTCTTTTCTTGAGTCAACGACCTGTATCTTCAACTCCATTCTCTACTTTTCTCAAATTAGCTACAAAATAATGCAAAACAAGCATAAAATCGCTAAAAACAACTTTTGACTCTCTCCAGACTCATTTATTGAGTTTTGCTTGATTCTAAGCTCATTCCGAGTAGTAAAGGGTGTAATTTGGTCCAAATTGACATATGAAAATAACTGTTTTTCAACCTTCATCACCGGCGACCATGACGAGAAGGGTGGGGACGACGGAGGAAGACTTGTCGGAGGGTGTGGTGGAAAGGTGGGTAACATGGCTGAAAAGGAGGTCGTGGACGGCGTAGGAAAAAATACCAAGTGTCTGGAAAAGAAAAGACGTGACATTCTCCATTAGCCAGCTTAGAAAAAAGTTAACTTTGTTAGTTTTGGAGGACTAAAATCAAAGTTTCCTTAAGGAAAGGACTAAAATGTACCTTACTTTGAAAGAGAGACTAAAACCAAAATCGCTTAATAGTATAGGAACTTATTTAACCCTTGTTTTTAATATTAAAAAATAAAAAATATATGTTCAATATTAAATTCAATAGGAAAAAGAATCCGAATTGCTTTATATCTGTATTAAGTAAATAAATGCATCACGTACTTCGTTTACATATTAAAAATATTTTATTTTAGATATTATTTATTGTTTTAATCAATATCTTCCAATTTTAGAAATTAAAGATAAAGATAAAGAAAAAGGTAACAATGGTTAGAAAATATAACAATTTAAAAGTAAACAAACTCTTAATTATTAAATTCAAAACAGTTATATATGCAGAGAATAAAAACACATTGATATTTATAATTTATCATAAAAAATCTAAATATAATTGATTTGATCAAAATATTTGATTAATATATATTTTAATTACAATAATTCATATGTATATATTCATAAACAATTTTTTTTTTTATATTTAGCATATACGAATCGACATATGACATCTGACACCATCTATAATATCAGTTTAACAACAAATTAAAATCAGAATTCCAAACTTGGATAAAAACAAACTTTCACATGCTCTTTGAAATAAAGATTCTCAACACTCATTTTTCCAATTTCAATTTAAATTAATAATATATTTTTCAAATAAAGTTATATTTTTAAATTTTTATAGCACGGTTTTAATAATTTTATAATATAAAATTTTAAAAAGCTTTAATTTTACGAAATAAATGATCTTATGCATTAATTTGTTTTCTTTATAATATGTAGACATATTTTTTCCTCTGAAATATACCAGGTATCTTCTAGGCTCATTTTGATATTGTTGTAGTTTTGATCTGAGCGTAACAAATGGGATTTGGAGGTGCGACTTGTCTCAATGAATGAGCATGGTTTAGATATTTTATTTTTAATAGGAACAAAAAAGAAGAAGAAAGAGTCATTGTCCTTCAGAATTTAATACCATAAAGTTTTTGATGGGTTATTCATTTTATATATTCCTCTACCAACTACTCACCCACCAAGAGAACCAAGAGAAGAAAGAAAGAAAGGAGGGACATCAGAAGAGAGAGAAAGATTGATTTTTTTTTTTTTTTTTAACTTCCTATAATCTCCAACCAAAAAAATCTTTTACTTCCTAAATCGTAACAAACTCAATCTTCTTGGGCTTATTTATCCCTCCTTTATTTATTTTTTTAACAACAACAATTTGAGGTATGTTTTTCTTTCCTTTCGTTTTTGAAAGATTCTGCCTTTGTCCTTTATATCGCATGCCCTCTTTCGTTTTCTATGGTTTGATTGCCTTCTTATTTGATAATCGCAACTGGGTACCTCTCTGTTTTCTTTTTCTATTCTTCTCTGGGTTCATCGATTTGGATGTTTTTCTTGGTTGATTGTTTTTTTTTTCTTTTGTGGGAAATTCAGGTGTCTCTCTAGAAAATTGATTCTTTTTATTTTTATCTCCTTCTTTTTAATGTTCAATTCCTAGGATGGGGGTGTGGTTTGCTTATATGTTTGGGGTTGTTGCCAAAATAGTAAAACTAGTGATTGCGATTTTTTATCTCAAAAGGAAAATGATCATCTTTCTGCTGGTTGATGTACTAGTATAACTTACCAGTGAAGTAATGCATAATTTTTGCCACAATTTAAAGGAACATTGCATATAGATTATAGCTTTTCCTTGAAACACTCAAATTTGTATTAAACTTTTTTATTTTTTGGTGTTCTGCAAGTTTGATTGTACTTTTCTTTCCCTTGGAGGGAAAAGAAAAGTATGTTGATCTTATTTTGGAGTTCTGATTTGGCAATCATGTTTTGTGTGCGTGATGCTTTGAATTTGGAGCATCGGCATTTGTTGAATTGCATTGTTCAACACAGGCATTTGGAAAACTCTGTTATTTTGATTTGTCAATTGCATGACTGGAAGTTTGTTCTTCAACCTTCCCAAATGGTTTGTTCAGTGATATTATGTAGTTTTGGTGTGTTTCAGGTCATCAAGAGATTCATCTGCACATCCAGATAACTGATAAACTTATCAGAAGAGGGAGGTACTGGTTTGCGGAGGCAATTGGACTTCTGCGAGCTTAGAATCCTCTCTCTCTATTTATTGATGGAAATGTAGTAATTGTTCTTGGTTACTGCTTTTCGGGGGCTATTTTCTCAAAGCTAGCATATAGCAGCATCAATGTTCTGGTGACATCTGAGCTGAGGAGTGTGAAGGATTCAAGTTGAAAGAGAGAGGGATATTGAAGCTTAAACAATGGGTTCAGTTTGTTGCTGCTTTAATGTTAATGACGTTGAAGATTATTTGAATCCAAATAGTCCTGTATACAGGAACTGTATGTGTTTCGGTTGTTTCATACAGTACTTTTTGACTGTGGTATGTCTCCAAATTTTGGAATTCCTCTGTTTCTGTCCTCTCGCATCCTCTTATTTTTTATTCACTTTCAGACTGTCTGAACATATGCTTCTTCTTTATTGTCCTGTTGCTCAGGACTATGCAATGTAAACAAATACTTAAAGTTGAAGTCATGTGGAAATTACTGTATTTTTTTTTATTTAGTATTTTGAAAAACTAGTTTTAGTCATGAACTAGATGTCTCAATCAGTGTAAACATTACAAATGGTGATCTGTTTCATATATGCATTTTGTTAAATTGTTAATCTAAGTTAAATGTTTTAACTGATGATAACTATTAGTGCTAGAAGAAGTGAGTCTTACATTTAAGTTACGCCTTAGCTCATTGTGAGATATCTTTTTCTTGAAACCCAGTTGCTAACTTCCTTGTAACAAGGTGATAGAAAAATAAATAAGGAAAGAAGGTTATCACCTATAACTTAGCCTACAAAAGCTTTGCTGCATCTGTTAACCTAGTATTTTGGTGTTAATTCAATTGTATTGATTGTTGTGTATACTAATATTCAGTAATGACGTGAACTGTACTTTATATACAATATAACTCCATTCTAATCTTTCTCAAATTTCAGTATGCCTCAATATTCCGTAGAGGGGAAGTGCATGCGGTTCCTTCATCTATACAGGGTGCAACACCTATGACTTCTACAGCTTCACTTGATAATTCTCTATCTGACATTTATCGTTCTCCTCCAAGGCCGTTGCCTTATGATGCGGATCCCAGGTTTTTCCGTTCACAGCGCGATGGACTAGTGTCAAGACGTGAGAAGGGTTCAAGTCATTTAAATGAAGAGTCAGAACCTCTGAGAGGGGATGGAGATGCTGACTCAGAATCTTTAAATTTAGGTGGCAAATGGAATGATACCAGTGAAGATGGATCAAAGGAATACCGCAAGTCCACCATGAGACTTTCATCAGCAAAGCTTACAACTGGAGATGGGGTTATCTATTCATCATCGGAAGAGGAGGATTGCTGTCCGACTTGTCTAGAAGGTAATATTGTTTTAACTCAAATTTTCATCACAAGATCACATGATGCTGCGGCTCAATTTTGCATGAAATATTGGTTTTCAACGAAGTTATCAGTCCTGAATAGCAGTCAGAATGGTCAATTTCAGAACTGCTATAGAAGTTAAATAGTTTTTACTACTCATTAAGTAATGCGAAAAAGCAATTTATTCTACTCATGACTAGTTAGTCAGTAACCATTATCATGTCAGAAGTTTTGGCTTGTTGGCTTTTCTTCTGTACAATAAATAATATCAACTTATTTATAGCTCTTAATTGCAAATTAGTGCTAATCATTAAAGTAAGGAAACAACATTAATATACAATACTATTCCTTATAATCATCCGCATATATTAGGAAAAAGGGTGGCACGATACATCAGACTCGCACTTAGAGGGTTTCGAAAGGGTAGATGAGCCTAACTCATGTAGAGGCTATTTCCATAATTTGTATTTGTGAAATGCACAGCTTTGTCACAAGGCTGCAATCTTACTGCTATACCAAGGATCACCGCTAGAACTTTGCTACTTCCAACTTCTTTGAAAAAATAAATAAAGAACACATCATGTGATACAATCTCCCTTAGCTCAAGACAGAAAGAATCAGTCAAAGAACGGCAACAAGTGACCTTTCTGAATTTGTGAAGACATGAACAGAACAGACAAAATGAGGGTTGGCTGGAAAGGCCAGAAAACACTGTATTGAGAATAGAAACTTTTTCAGATACTTATGTTTGTTTCAATTATTTTTTGCTTGCAGAATACACTGAAGAGAATCCAAAGATAGTGACAAAATGCTCTCATCATTTTCACCTTGGTTGCATATATGAGTGGATGGAAAGAAGTGACAACTGTCCTGTTTGTGGGAAGGTAATGTTTACTTGGTATTTTCTGAATGATTTCTTTCTGAATTTGCTCAGTTCATCAGAGATTAGATCATAGAACACATAAAAACAGTAGTATGGGAACCAGGTTGAACCAGTCAGTTCAACCAGAAACCTGAGAACTGGCCATGTTTGCCTGTCTAACTGAAAAATTTATGATTTTGCTACCTAATTGTCATGTTGGACAGAGTATGTGCTATTATGGCAAAATGAAGAACAAAACGGGACTCTCACCGAAATAACCCTGTATTTATATGAGAACCACCCTTCAAGGCTCAATACATACTATTCCCATTTCACACTCCTCCCATTCTATTACATTTTCTTTTCCATCTCCTTCTATACATACGTTCACAATGGGCATATCACGAGACTTATAGGTACGGAAATATTTCAAGAAAAAACTGAAATATTTCATGTTATAGGACGAAAGGTATATTTTAAAAAAAGGTATAGTATAACATGTATATTTCATTTTTATTCCACAAAAAGGTAGAGCAGCTTGAGCACTTGGCTGTCTTAAACTTCCAGTTAACTTGCATTGAGGTTGTTTATGTGCGAAATAGTTCTTGTTTGTCAATTTTCATGTTTGTCTGTCTATGTTTTATTCTAATACTATTTGTAGACTTTGAGACATAATTTACGATGCTATTTGCTATTATTTCAATATTGATTAAATATACCACAGTTAAATAAATAGAATCGAGCATGACTATGAAGCTAGAACTTAGATAATAATTTGTGTATGTTTTGTGCATTCTGGATTGGAGTATACTGAATCATGATACTTATTTATATTTTGATGCAGGTGATGGTATTCGATGAAACGACTTAATCTTTTAAAAAAGGTTTATATCGTGGATGATACCAAGAACAGAGGAAAGGAAAAAAAAAAAAATACAAGTACAGACATTGTGAATACTTCAGATTAAGATCTTATCATGTATAGGAAGTATATAACTTTTATGATCCATCACTTTAAAGTTCAATCTCATCCAAGTTGTTTCTTTATTTATACATTTGTCCCTTGTCAAAACTTGCGCAATTACAAGAAAATACCATTTTAGATGGGAACTTTGTCATGGTTTCAACACTTTGTTTGGTTGAGTGTACTGTTATTTTCTATTTCAAAATAAATTGTCTGTACAATTGGTCCGATCTAAACCGTTATTTAAAACTTGAGTCTTTTAATCTTTACTATGTTAGAATTTACTATGTTAGAATGAGGTTGCATATTCAACATATTTATAACACTTATAACCCAAAGAAAACTTCATTAAACTTATCAATTATCTATTTATATTATTATAGTTGTAAAGTATCATTGGATGTGTAAGTAATAAAAAATGGCCAAAAATTCTCGTTAGTGGTTAGAATGATATAATATGACATTGAAGAGTTATACAACAATATTTTGTTTTTTAATATCAAATATTGTATTTTGTTGATCCTTTATTATTAATAAATAATAATGGTCAAAACTTCAAAAGATTATTCTTAAACTCTTGCGAAAACGAAAAAAAAAAACAATAAAGACAAAAACAAACACAACCTTAATAGTATCTAAAAGCACCAAAATGAAAGACGAAAGAATTCATCGTACTTTACGTAATCGTGTTCATGCAAAAACAAAAAATATGAAGATTCTCTTCACATGGATAATGACCATGGCTTCTTCATGGATAATATATATCGGATTTGCTCAAGATAAATTACTTGTTTTTTTGCTTGCACATGCTGGTTCATATGGAAGAATCAGAATGCGAAATCTTTAAAGACAATTTTGGTGGAATTGATTCATAGTCAACTAGATTCTTTCTACCTTTATCTTCTCATGATGTTACTTTGACTATATAGAGTGCGTTGTTTTTTGTCCTTTGGAGATCGAAACGGGGGTTTGTATTTGGAGTATACATAATTAATTAATTTTTGTTTATTTATATATTATTATATTGTTCTTTAATTTTCCTTTGATTATTTAATACAAACAAAAATAGCAAAGAAAACCTATAGCACATTATCAAGTAATAATAATAATATTACAAATATGAATTAGTAATGATATATTATCGATTCAGATTTAGTAAAAATAAAAAAGACCTGAATATTGTCTTCATATAAGCAAGAGTTTCACAGTTTATAGAGTATTTTCTTATTTCCAAGGTTTGATGATTACTACAGACGGAAATTGAAGCTGAAAGTCAAGTTGTAGCAACCTGGAAAGCTCTCAAGAAGACTTCAGGGGGTTGTCCACCACTCAACTTGTGATTTCCATTAATCTGCCATATGATTAAGTCAGTCACTTCGTTTCTTATCATATGAAACTGAAAAAAGAAACTGAGATTTCAACATTGTATACACCAACCACGTAATATGGAACTCCTGTAATGTTCCCTGAATATGTTTTGAGCTCTTCCTCCACCTAGACAGATAGAAACATGGAAACCAAGATCAGCGTTGACCCATTTCATGACTGCCTGATAATAACTAAGAGATCATGCCAACATTTTGATGTTTTATATTCAATGGAGTTTGATTATATGTATAAATTTGTTTTACCTCCCTCAAACCATTGTTGGGGTCCTTAAGAAACTCTTCTGCTCCTTCTATACCAACCTTTGCAGCAGATTCCAGAAGAAACTTACTGTATCCAAATTAAAAATAGTAATTAATGTCTGTAGTTTTAGAGAATACATTATCATACCATAGAAGAAAACCCATCATCTCCATTTCTATCACCCAGTTTTTCATACTGAACTTTCAATTCCTCTTTATTGGTAAACAACCAAAAGGATCACTGAAGAAAAAGCAAAAAAGAAGAAGCACAGAAGCACTTACTGGTCACCAATGTATTTTCCCTGTGTGAAATAGCCAATATTAAGTTCTTCAACTAGATCATGCTGCTTGTCAAGACCCTGCTGTCTAGCAAAATATATAAGCCTGTGGCTGTCCATAGTGTTTCCCCTGCGCATAATCAAAACCATGTTAGCTGAAAATTGGTTAGATAACTCTTCTTCAGAAAACTCACTTCTATAGTGCTTTTTGGATGTTTGTCCATTGATGAATAGTAAAACCACTTTCAATCTTACGTGAGTCCAGACAAACTATATTCCAGACCAACATTCTTGAACACCTGCCAAATACCAAATTGACAAAATGACTTGCTCAAAATTCTTGGTAAGGATGAAACATAGACAACACAACCTAGGACAACGAAGTGATAAACAAATATAAACCTCTGACATCCGAGCTTCCATCCGTACAGACTGGGATCCAAACTTTCTTCTGTAATACTCCCTCTTGTCAATGCCTTCTTTAGGGGCATCAGGGTTAAGTTGAAAGGGATGCCATATTATCTGTAAGTTCAGTTAAACGGAAAATTAACACTGGAACTGCCAGACATATTTGGTTGCAAGAAACACAAAAACATGAGGAGCATGTCAGACCTCAAAGTTGTATTTATCATTGGAAGCAGCTATGGCCTTGTCTAGGTTCTTTTTCCCAACAAAGCACCATGGACACACAGTATCAGAACTAACATCAATTCTTACAAGTTTCTTTTCAGAAGCCCCGCTCATGATCCTGCTGTATCTGCAATACCTTTACAACAGAATAAGCACTTATCAAATAAAATTGCTATGCCAAGGAGTAAGAATAGTAGTGATCTATTACCATTCATTTTTAAGAAAAAAGAGAAAAAAAAATAATACTCGTCAGTCATATTTTCTTCTAACGGCACCACATGCTTTTGTTCGAAAATTAAGGCTGAACTTACAAAGGTCAGATATTTCTCCATTCTTCTATTCCTAATTTGATCGGGTAAAATATAAAGAGAATAATATTCAGACAAAGCAAAGATACAGTTTCGTACTTGCTCTCAGTATTGTTCTTCTATCATATTACAATTTCATCTTGTTAATTCCTATAATAAAGGTTTTGCACTGTGTATCAATCAAAATAACTTAAGTAAAACTTCATATTCTAATTAGAGAATAACAAAAGAAGTGCCTAAAGAATTACATGCACCCGGCAGCACTTAATCCCCCCTATAATCTCAATCATTGAAGAACAAGCTATCAATTTGCAGTACAAAAGAAGATGGCCGGAAATATCAGAAAATCTTTTGCTCCAAAGGAATCCCGTGATCAGAAACAACCCAACAACAGCTCAAAAACAAAAATTACAAAACATAACGATTTAGTTTGAAAAGAGAGAAAAAAACAAACCTTTTGAGCTAGAAGCAAATGGGATGTGTGAATAATAATGAACCCAGCAATTTGCAGTGAGAAAAAAGTAAAGTTAGAATACCTGGATGAGTAAACAGAGCTGAGAGGCACCAAATTCAAAAGCTTTGCCACGCTCACAGAAATTGTAATTAAAATTTGATTCAATTGTATGATAATGGGAAATTAGAACTGGAGCATCTATCTCACTTTGTCTCTTTTTTTTCTTGGACTTATTATTTTGTATTGTCTTACCTTTCGTTCCCCAACGTGTTCAGACCCAACCACCCAAACCCGATAATATATTGTTTATGACTTAATATCGCTATTGGTTTATTTTGAGAGAGTTTATTCAATATCGTCCTGTGTTTCTTTTTAAACAATAATTGATCTTACCTTTTGAAAAAACTGTTCAATTAAGTCCTTTTGGTCCTATATTCAAGTTTAAATTGTTTATCATAGTCCTTATTGTATACAATGATGACATAATTTTTAACATAATATTATGTTAGAACTGTTAAAATAACATTTGGATAGGTGAATGCATGAAAGAACTTATTAACGTCGTAACCAGCACCATTAGAAAATTGACGTCATAACAAAAAATGAGTCAATTGATTAATTTTTTCAAAAAATGAGATCAATTGTTACTAAAAAAAGTAGGACCATATTGAACAAAACCTCCTAAACTAGAGACCAAAAACGGTATTAAGCCATTGTTTTTCACATGCTGCTATTCTTCTTATTATTCTTATATTTAAAATTATTCAAATCATAAATGAATTTTAGTACATTGAATAATTTTTTATTAAAAAAATGGTATACTTTTTTTATACGCTATTTATCAGTGGATTTTTCATACTTACTACTATAAATTAAAAGTCATTGTTGACTTTAATAATGATGTTAAAAGAGTTCTTCGTCAGGAACCCTGGAGCCAGAATATCATGTTGTAGAATCTAAGCTAGCATGGCCGCGGTGGAATCAAACTTTTTTTTCATCTGTGTTTTTTCTCATGTCAGGAATTCTCGTGTTTTTGAAGCAAAATTTTATTGTTGATACTTTAATATTTTAGTTGTGCAAGTTATTCTTATTATTCGTTTTATTTGAACAGTAATTCTGATATAAACAATTTGTTTAGCAAAATATAAGTTGGAATTAGAAAAACCAGAAGAGGCAGTGAGGGCTACTCTTTTGATATTAAGAGACTTTTACATCCATTTATAGTTTATTCATTGACATTTTTATAGATTTAATTCTGTGAAAAAGTTTTCTTGTTGCATATAGTAATCATAGATGGTCCAGGAGCTCCTTGTACCCAGTTTCGCATACCAAGTGCCCAACTAGCAATGTCGTCCCAATCTTGTTAAAGGCTAAGTTTGTAATTGAAACCCATAATATTTCTCAGTATTCTGGTAGAGTATTCGGTAGCTATAGTCACAAAACTTCACCAAAATTAATACTCATTCATGAGAGCTGATTTAGGAATCTTTAAAACTCATTTAAATGATCTGAAATGGAAGAAATCTCTCTATAGCTCAAATTCATCAAACAATTCAAAAAATATAATTTATTATTGCGTGACTTAGAAACATACAAAAACTCAATCTCCTCTTACAAAGTTCTAGTATGTGTCTCATTAACAATGGAATTATAAACACTGTCTTTTACATATTATTGAATAAAACCACACATTTATTGTTGCTCAAAGTCTCATTCTTCGTTAAACATAGAATTTAGATTTTATGTAGCAAAAACGAAAAGATGATATTTCTTCACAAATAAAAGTCTTTCATCTTATTCAGATTTTATGATACAAATGATAATTTGTATCATTTGAAGCAATCATATTTATATTTACCTCCATTATTCAAGCAAGTAAATATAGTCCTAAACTACACACTTATTATTTTTTTAATTACCAATTTTAACTTTGATACAAAAAATGATTGAGTTCATGTAAGAATAAGATTATATGAAATTGTGATTAAGATAAAGATAAAGCTTCATTGGAATTGGATTTCGTATATCAAATTAAGCAAACACCTTTATACAATTTATCTTTGTTTCATTCAAACATTCACAACACAGTTCACCGGTTCTAATTTCTTAGGAACAAGTTCTAAATCCATACATTAAATTACTACTTTCTTAGTCCATTTAACATACAATTTGTATTAAACTCAGTTATTCAGAATGACCAAGAGATTGAAATCATTCATAGAACCAATTCTCTGGATCCCTCTATCTATGTCTATGTTCTAATTTACCGTCTAATGATTAGATACACTTAATTATGACATTCCATCATACACATAAAAATTCAGATAGAGCATATGAATGAACAAAAACTTTATTGCATAAGAGAATTACATCAAGTTGAGTACATGATATCCAATCTCAATGAAAATGGAGTTTAACTACTTCTAGCTATCTAAAACATACAAATTTAACAAAAGCACAATGTCTTCATGATCTCAGAGTAACCCTAATAGGTTTCTTGAGTTTCTTCTTGTTTCCACAACCATAATTGTCTCTTTTTTCTCTTTCTCAACTAATAAACCACCCATAGATTTGACTTTTCTTTGGATGAGGAGACATTTATTGGATGAGCGAAAAGTCAATTGTTATTATTAACTACACATGTTTACTAAGCGAAATAATTCACTCGAATGAGTATTTGTATTCTTGGCTGAACAAGAAGATCTTGACAACAACTTTCTTCAATTTCATGTACCTTGATCTAAAATAAGCAAACAATCCTAACAACATTAAAAAAAACACATTACATCTTCTTAAGAGGAAAGCACATAAATGATGAATAAATACAAATTTAAGATAGTTAAATAAACCTGAATAATAAATATTTTTTACATTTATCATCTATACTCTTTACATTTTTTTATTATTTATTTAATTTTGTATTTTTATAGAACCTACTTTTTATATTTTTTTGCCCTTTAATATAATCCACTCTTAACATTTTTCTGCATTGTCCAATCTGTATATTTTTACTGGGTCTATTTTTATATTTTTTTCATGATCTATCAATTGTTGTTTTAGATAGTGTCTACTCTTCATATTTTTGTTGTATTCTCTAACCTTTATATTTTTACAAAGTCTATTTTATTTAATATATTTTGCATTGTTCGTCCTTTTTACTAGAGGACAGAGTGTACTTCTTAAATTAATATATTAAATATATTATAAATTTTTAAAGTCCCCCACGGATACAAATACTAGTATTAAATAAAAACAAGGTAGCTAGCTCTTGCTCTTAGATTTGACCAAATTTTATTTTGAAGCATTGGATGGCCAAATTGTTTGAAGTAGGATGAGAGTATTTGTTACTTAGGCTTCTTTCCTAAATCTTGCAATTTTATTAAGAATTCACCTAACATGAGAGTATTTGTTTGTAACATCTTTCTTTATAAAAGTTTGGTTAAATATATGTTTTGGTTCTCATATTTGTGTCTAATTCTCACTTGGGTCCTCATGTTTTTTTTTTTGTCTCAATTGAATCTAAATATTTGTTAATTTGAAACAATAAAACCCTCTCCGTTAACTTTCTCCTAACGCCCGTGTTGAGACTGTGATGACGTGAATCAGACATTAATAACACATTTATATTGATTTAATTATGTAAAAATTTTATTTAAATTAAAAGATGACATGGAAAAATTAAAAAGAGAATAAGACATTTGGAAATCAGAAAGTGTTCTTCATCATTTCTTCATCCAATGACTCTGTTCCCATTCCGAAGAACCTTTCTCACCTGTCCCATCATCGCCACTTGCACTTCATCTTCTTCGCTTACTGAGGCGAAAAAGCCAGGATTTTCGCTCTTCTCACAATTCGAAACACTTCTTCGAAACTCCTGCCAAAGTGCTCGCCACCTCTTTCAAATCCAAGCTCTCCTCGTCACTTCAAGCCTCTTCCACAACCACTTCTTGGCACACACCGTTTTGAGTTGAGCCTCCTGCTTATGCGACGTCGCTTACACCCTTTTGATCTTTCGCCACATTAACTCCTCCGACACCTTCTGTGTCAACACCGTGATCCATGCGCAGGACACCAAGAATGGTGTTGACTCTGTGTTGCCTGTCCAGAACTCTTTGATTCACATGTATGCTTGTTGTGGGAGTGTTCAACTTGCTAGGGTGTTTTTTGATGGCATGTTGACAAGGGATTTGGTCTCGTGGAACTCGATCATCGATGGACACATGATGATTGGGGAGTTGAATGCTGCACACCGACTGTTTGATGAAATGTCTGAGAGGAAATTGGTTACTTGGAACGTAATGATTAGCCGGTATTTGAAGGGTAGGAACCCTGGATATGTGATGAAGTTGCTTCGCACAATGGGTGGGTTGGGATGACAGAAATTTACTCTAAATGCAGGAGGGTAGAGGTTGCGCGTAGAGTGTTTGAGGGGAAGACAGAAAGAAAATTGATGGCAGAATTTTGGGGTTAGGGTTCAAAGTGGATTTTTGTTTTTTTTTTCTTTTTTCTTGGATTAGATTCTGGTATTGGGTGTTTCACCCTGCATCTCGACTACCTCTGGCTGCCGCGAGAACGAAGGTGATGGCGGTTGCCGGAATAAGGGGGATTAGTCGCGACAGGAAGAAGAAAGTTGTAACGCCCCAGCAACTTACAGGGACTGTTGACTGCCCCCACAAATCACCATGAGACTTTCCAGTGTGCTTTGTCCTCACTCGCACACTTTCCGAGAAAACTTCCCGAAAGGTCACCCATCCCAGAATTACTCCAGGCTAAGCACGCTTAACCATGTAGTTCTTAAGGGTTAGGCTACCGAAAAGTAAATGCATTTTGGTGATATGGGTAGCCAAATCAATTCCTTTAAGATATCCTTCAACTGTATAGTCCCATACCTATACAATCTCCAGATCCCTCTCATTCCGGTGTATTGATCGATTCGTCCATGTGCCCCTTCCACTCGAAGCCTGCCAGGAGCCGCTCCTTGTCTGTGCCCCCTGCACCATGCCTCTTGCACCGGCGTTCACTCCCCGCCCTCGTCAGTGCCCGGGTGTCACAAAAGTAAATAACATGTCATGCAATTGAATAATATAAGATAATACCACGTCATATAACACTTATTAAAATACTTAATAATAAATTAAATAAAAAATTCTACCTAATATAAGATTTACACGAAATCAGCAATTATAAACGCCGTTAATGAAAATTTAAAGGAGAGGGTTTTATTGCCTCAAATTAACAAATATTTGGATTCAATTGGGATAAAAAAAAACATGAGGACGCAATTGAGAATTGAACACAAATATGAGGACCAAAACATATATTTAACCTAAAAGTTTTCATTCTATATTTTTAATTCCTATTTTCTTGTTTGAACTTGCTCCATCCAACCCTGTATTTCAAAACTTTGGGTCAATTTTATTTGAAATTTTGTTGACTTTGTAGAAATTTTGTTTCAATTGACTAGCATGAATTGGTAAGAGAAACAATATTGAAAGTATCAAATTATAATACTAGTTTGGAATGTAGTGTACAATATTATATGTCCAAGGAAGAAAATTACTCAAACTTTTTGTCCTTTGAGGTGATAAATCATACTTATGTTTGAAAATTGGTTGCCAAAATTTTCCTGTAAAGGCTTGGATTCGATCATATACAATGGATTTAAAATTTCCCACATATCTGTTATCCTAATTGCTACTCTTTTAACCCCAAAGAAAACACATTCTCCTTTTTTTAATAACGGCCATGGATTAATGGATTTTTGACTTGAATAATGTCTTTCATGTTCTGCTTTTTCATTTCTATTTAACGTGAAACTCTGACTTATAATTATATTCCCCACACAATTTATACAATCACACTCATCAATCTATCTAACCTCTTAGGTATATTATAAATGCATCACAATAAATGCATTACGCTCGGCTAGAATTACAACTTATACAATCACATTCATCAAATGCCAAGAACAATGCTAGATATATCTTATTAAACCTGACTATACTTAAAAAACTTATTAGCCACATCGTCAAATCCCCACCTCCACTCGCATTTTCGGGTAATAATGGTTTTGGACGATAAGGTATAATAACTATTGATGTTTGTGACATCTGCTTGTTCCTGCAACAACAGAGCAAACTCAAGTTGCACCTCCACTTCACCCATTTCTGGTCGTTCCTCAGGTTCATCCTTCATGCATCTCAAGGCTATGTCTATAAACACTTGCCAACACTCTGGTGCAATCTTTCCTTTGATTTTCGGATCAATATTCTCCTCAACACACTTCCCCATAAGTTCTTCTAGCATTGGAAAAATACTTGTTCCCCTCACTACAACTTGTAGCAGAACAACACCAAATGCGTAAACATCACATTTATGTGTGACAGTACCGTCCTTTATGTACTCCGGAGGTAAGTGGGCAGCATGACCTAAATGTGAAAGCATCATCAGCTTTGTTCAATTTAATTGACAAAAATTCGTTGCAGTGAGAAAGTAAGCTCAATAAAACCGGTAATTATTCTGTAGCAGTATATAATTATAAGATGTATTACGTTACAATAAGATACTTGTAGAACAATTACCTACAATATCCGTTTGTATTGGTTTTGACTTTTCTTTGAAATGTGCTCCCATTATGCTAAGGCCGAAACTTGAGAGTTTTGGGTGCATGTTGTCATCCAAAAGAATGCTGGCAGAATTGATGTTGCGGTGAATGATGGTGCGTTTGAGTCCGGCATGAAGGTAGTGTAGTCCACGTGCTGATCCTATGCAAATCTCTATCCTTTTTTTCCATGGCAGTGCTTCCCTAACCTTATCATCTACCAGGTATCGATCTAGAGATCCATTGGACAAGTATTCATGCACAATGATCTTCTCTTTTTCGTGGTTGCAAAATCCTACAATAGACACACAATTTGGGTGATGAAGCTGACACAGTAACTCTACTTCTCTTTTGAATGTTTCACTCTCCTCCTCCTTAAATCGCCTCACTGCCACCGCGTAATCAGAACCATCAATATGCTGGAGACAACCTTTGTATACTTTAACCCATGCTCCTCGTGCAATTAGTCTCTTATGATCAAAATTGTTGGTTGATTTCTGAATATCAGCAAGAGAAAAATGACGACACAACTCTTCTATTACTGTTGGATATTGTCTTCCGGATGAACTTGACTCACCAAAACATTTCAGAAACATTATCACGTTTCTTGCCACAGAGATTGAACTGAGTGTCTATCTAGTACATACACCCATGCTTATATTTTAAAGCTTCTTGCTAGACACTATATTCTTATTAATTTCGATCAATACTTTACTTTATTGTTTTACCATCAAATAATGAATATGGACAGCTTTTCTTCTCAATCATTGAAGGTGGTAGTGGACCGTCAAGATAAGATGTGTTGTCTTTACAAGTCAGAAAAAAAATAAAGTGAAGCACAACATAATTGCTTGAAAAATATAAAAAGGGATAACTATTATGAATTATGTCATATATGATGGAGATCATGTCGTCATCTCAAAACGACATCATGTCAGCAGAAGTTTCTTGACCATAGCAGCAATATAATATCTCAAAAGCTTGACTACTTCAAAAGCTTAGTAGCCACAGCGTCATATCCCCACCTCCACTCAGATTTTGGGTTAATAATGGTTTTGGACGATAAAGTATAATAACTATTGGTGTTTGTGACATCTGCTTGTTCTTGCAACAACAGAGCAAGCTCAAGTTCTACCTCCACCTTACCCATTTCTGGTCGTTCGTCAGGTTCATCCTTTATACATCTCAAGGCTATGTCTATAAACACTTGCGCTTTCAATGACAAGAGAAAAAAAGAAACAGGAAGGCCAACTTGCCAGTCTACCAGTCTAGCAACAAACTAGGTTGGGTTGTAAAGATGAACCGGTTTCAATTGGCAGACCAAGTCCAACCTAAATTGTTTTGGAAGGCAAATATTGAACGAGACTAAAAAAGGCTGAATTGGAGGTTTACCACCCAAAGTTATAGGTATTGTTGAGGATACTGTTTAATGTCATGATTCATGTAATGCCAAAACAATTGCGCTGAAATCCTTACCATACTTCTTGCAATCCCTGCTTGCCTTCTTACAGGAGAACTCTGATACTCGTTTGCAATTTGGTCCTAAGATGTAGCTGGTTTTTGTCAGACAGAGCATGCCAACACTAGGCTGCAACTTTCACTGCCTTCAAATTTGTACTAGCCAAAAACGATTACAATGACAACTTATTTAAAATCTCATTCACAAAAATACTAAGAACAAAGAAAGCTACAACAGCTAGAGATATCTTAATCAAACTTCACTACTTCAAAAGCTCACTAAATTACTTATGGAACATGTCTTCTAAGTCACTGCATACGGTTTCCTGTTCTTTCAGGCCACTGACATACTAAAAATTCCCCCTTCATTTTGGGATAATAAAGGTTTTGGAGAATACGGTATAATCAACACTATCGATATTTGTGACTGAAACAGTACTTTTATAAAATAGAGATATATGAGAATAATATTCTGTAATTGAAAAGTGTATACTCAGAATGAACAACTGAAAAATTCTAATCACCAGTATTAAAAAAGACGAACAACAACTTTTAAAAACAAACGTTCTTCATGTCCATGGCAATGCAAAACCTATCAAAAGGTCAGAAAGAGAATAGAGAGCAACAGAAGTAACAGGTAGAGTCATACCATACGGAGTCCCTCACTACACAAATTCCTTCCATAAAGATTGCGTCACCATTTTCTTAACGTTCCCTCGTTGCCTCACTCTTTTCTTAATGAACTCAGTTTGCGGATCACTTGCCAAGTGGCTTTTCTGCCTAACAACATTTCTCTCCCTGTCTCTCTCTTCAACATTTCCTGGGTACGTTACAGTGACATCTGCTTGTTCCTGCAACAACATGTCTTCTAAGTCACTGCATACGGTTTCCTGTTCTTTCAGGCCAATGCAATACTGAAAACTCCCCTCTGATTTTGGGATAATAACGTTTTTGGAGAATAAGGTATAATCAGTATCGATATTTGTGACATCTGCTTGTTCCTGCAACAACAGAGCAAGCTCAAGTTCCACTTCCACTTCACCCATTTCTGGTCGTTCGTCAGGTTCATCCTTTATGCATCTCAAGGCTATGGCTATAAACACTTGCCAACACTCTGGTGCAATCTTTCCTTTGATTTTCGGATCAATATTCTCCTCAACACACTTCTCCATAAGTTCTTCCAGCATTGGAAAAAATCTTGTTCCCGTTATAACTTCTAGCAAAACAATACCAAATGCGTAAACATCACATTTATGTGTGACAGTACCGTCCTTTATGTACTCCAGAGGTAAGTAGTGAACAAAACCTAAATGTGAAAGTATCGTCAGCTTTGTTCGATTTAATTGACAAAAAATCGTTGCAGTGAGTAAGCTCAATAAAACCGGTAATTATTCTGTAGCAGCATATAATTATAAGATGTATTACGCTACAATAACATACTTAAAGAAAAATTACCTACAAGATCCCTTTGTATTGGTTTTGACTTTTCTTTGAAATGTGCTCCCATTATGATAAGGCTGAAACCTGAGAGTTTTGGTGCATGTTGTCATCCAAAAGAATGCTGGCAGAATTGATGTTGCAGTGAATGATGGTGCGCTTGAGTCCGGCATGAAGGTAGTGTAGTCCACGCGCTGCTCCTATGCAAATCTCTATCCTTTTTTTCCATGGCAGTGCTTCCCTAACCTCATCTTGGAGGTAATAAAGTAGAGATCTATTGGACAAGTATTCATGCACAATGATCTTCTCTTTCTTGTGGTTGCAAAATCCTACAATAGACACGCAATTTGGGTGATGAAGCTGACACAGTAACTCTACTTCTCTTTTGAACATTTCACTGTCTTCCACATTAAATCGCCTCACTGTGACTGCGTAATCAGAACCATCAACATGCTGGAGACAACCTTTGTATGCTTTAACCCATCCTCGTGCAATTATTCTGTTATGATCAAAATTGTTGGTTGATTTCTGAATATCAGCAAGAGAAAAATGACGACACAACTCTTCTATTACTGTTGGATATTGTCTTTTAGATGAACTTGACTCACCAAAACATTTCAGAAACATTATTACGTTTCTTGCCACAGAGATTGAACTGAGTGTCTATTTAGTACATACACCCATGGTTATATTTTAAAGCTTCTTGTTGGACAATGTATTCGTATTAATTTCGATCAATAATTTAATTTATTGATAAACATCAAATATAATGAATATGGACGGCTGTTCTTCTTCAACCATTCAAGGAGGTGGGTCAGGGGAACCGTCAAGATAAGGTGTTTTTGGTTGAACGGTAGGTTTGGGATTGTCAACAAAGTAAGACCATAATTTCATTCAGTTTAAACCTTCAACAAAATATGATACATCATGAAACTTGTTTCACATATATTTACTATCGTTGAATGATATATTCTTAGGATCAGCTTTCCAATGGACAAGCAATTATTGTCAAGTGATTCTAGGCATTTTTGTTCACCAAAAGTGGAAGTTGTAGTTTTAGGAGATAATAATTATTAGAACATGATAAGAAGCTCTCAGAAAAAGAAGAAGGAATGTTATATTGCAAGTTTGTTCATTATATGTCAATAGGTATAGAAAGAATGGTAGAAAAAAAAAATCCCTTACATTTTTTACATAACTCCCTTTACATGCCCACACCCAACAACAATTTGATAAATCTCTCCTTCATCTGTTCCATATCTGAATTAATATCAGACATGAATGTCAACGTTACAGACAAATCTAATAGAAGTCATTAACAAAATTTTATTGTAATAGGAAGGGAGAAACAATGTTATAATTTGGTTGTTTTTTCTTTTTACTGTATTGTTTGAGTTACACTTAGGAGAAAAGAAAAACATGAATGGAAAATTTTGTCAGGAAAAGATATCATATATCTTAATCTATGTAAGCTTGATTCCTATAATTAATGTGCTGAAATCTTTTACATATAATTTGAAATACCTTTCATATATACAATATACTATAATTTGAAATTTCATATATATACTGTAATAATACCTTTCATATGTACGATTTGAACCCAAATATCAAAATTAGCCAAAAATAGCGAAAATGACAGGAAGGATATATAAGTTAGTTGCCATAAATTATATGCAGGTGTAGTGAGTTGCACTGGTCTAGTGATGATGAGACTATCTCAAAAACATTCTACGAGGTGCAAAGATGTAAGAGTAAAATGCATATGGTAACTAATTCTGACAAACAGTTTGGTTCGTGGTTCAAAAGCAAAGAAGGTGAAAAGAAGTCTGAATGTCACAAGCTAGTGACCCAAAATGGAGAAGGAACGATTCCATCTTATATTAAAATATAAAGATATAAGGTTGCTTAGTTGAGTTTCCTATATTAGTTACAATCTATTAGGATTTACATATTTAAATCATTTTAGAAAATTTGTTGGTTTTTTAAAACAAAAAAATTATGTAATTTTTTATGTAAAAAGGTTAAGTGTTATTTACAATATTATCATTCTATTGACTAAGATGGCTTAATAAGCCTATCATTTAAGTGTGAGATCTATACAATATATTAATATATTTAAAATAGGAGAAATATAATATTTATGAGATGTATATTATTATTTTAAATATAAACAGAACCATTTAAAACAACAGAATTCACTAATCATATGTATTAGTTATTAAATATAGGTCTAAGAAAGCTATAAATATATGTTATCAAATATCTTATTTCATAATCACTTATATTCATATACTCACTCAAAAATCTCTTAATAGCTTCAATGTGAGAGAATCTTTATAGGTGAATACCTTCCTCACAGTGATTCAAAACTCGAACACATGTCAACGATTAATAATATCAATGGAGACTGCTTGACCAAATTGGCCAAATTGTTTGAAGTAGGATTTTCTTGTTTGAATTGACTCCAAATACTAAACTCCAACCCTATATTTCAAAACTTTGGGTCAATTTTATCGGCTTTGTAGAAATTTTGTTTCAATTGACTAGCATGGAGCAGTAGTGTGATTGGTAAGAGAACAGAGATCTGTACCATAAAAATCCGATTAACTCGTATTTGCTATAAATTTCAAGTATAATGTAATCATTCTTATATTTTCGATTTTTATTTAAGTGATTAAAAAACCTATGAAAACACATTCTACTTTATATTTTCTACTTTATATTTTCGATTTTTATCGTAAGATAGAATTTGAAGAACTTAATAAAGTTGTGAATGTTCAAGTTGAGGTGTTTATTTTGCAAAAGTGTGTTGAAGACTTGGAGCAGAAGAACGTGGGTTTACTATTTGAATGTCAAAAACACTCGGAGGAATCAAAATTTTCTAATGAAGTTATCTTTGAATTAGAGAATGAAAACCTCCCAATTGTATTTTCGCAAAAGGAATATGAGGGAGAAGAAAAAGATCAGGTATTAATGAAAGGAGCAAGTTTAGTCTGGGTTAAAGCACATGAAAAAGTCTTGACGAAGGAAGACAAAATTTAAGTTTAAGGGAGAGTTTTGTAAAAATAAACTTAAATATAGGAATTATCAAATAATTATTAAGAGTGTAGTGTTTATTGCATTGGAGGAGGAAGAGTCTATTATGGTGTATTATTTGTAATAATTGGGAGTATTATTATATATGATCCGTGGATGATAGACCTAATGTTAGTCCTATAAATTGTAAGACTTATGAGAAATGAAAACTACCAGAAACATATTCGGAAACATCTAAATGAGTGTCATTTTCTAACAATTTGTTCCTAAGATGTAGCTGGTTTTTATCATACAGCATGCTCAACTTCCATTGTTGGTTGTTCATCCTGCATCCTAATGTGATATATATCTACAAAGACTTGCCAACACTACGCTGCAATTTTCACTACCTTCAAATTTGTACTAGCCAAAAACGATTAAAATGACAACTTCATTTAAAATCTCATTCACAAAAATTCTAAGAACAAAGAAAGCTACAAAAGCTAGAGATATCTTAATCAAACCTTACTACTTCAAAAACTCAAATTACTTATGGAACATGTCTTCTAAGTCACTGCATACGGTTTCCTGTTCTTTTAGGCCAATGACATACTAAAAATTCCCCCATGATTTTGGGATAATAAAGGTTTTGGAGAATACGGTATAACCACTATCAATATTTGTGACAGAAACAATACTTTTATAGAACAAAGCTATATGAAAAAGCTAGAGAATATTCTACAATTGAAAAGGGTATACTCAGAATGAACAATTGAAAAATTCTAATAACCAAAATTCAAAGAGACAAACAACAACTTCTAAAAATAAACGTTCTTCATATCCATGGTAATGCAGAACCTATCAGAAAGATTAGAAGGCAAATCAGCAATAGTCAGAGAGAGAATAAAGAGCAATAGAAGTAACAGGTAGAGTTATACCACACACGTCCGTCACTGCACCAAGTCCTTCCATAAAATATTCTCTCTTCGTTGCCTTTTCCTCCTAATGGCCTCAGCTTGCAGATCACTTGCCACTTGGCTTTTCTGCATAACAAATTTTCCCTCCTTGTCACTGCATACGGTTTCCTGTTCTCTTAGGCCAATGACATACTGAAAGTTCCCCTCTGATTTTGGGATAATAATAGTTTTGGAGAATAAGGTATAATCATTATCGATATTTGTGACATCTGCTTGTTCCTGCAACAATAGAGCAAGCTCAAGTTGCACCTCCACTTCTCCCATTTCTGGTCGTTCGTCAGGGTCATCTTTTATGCATCTCAAGGCTATGTCTATAAACATTTGCCAACACTCTGGTGCAATCTTTCCTTTGATTTTCGGATCAATATTCTCCTCAACACACTTCCCCTTAAGTTCTTTTGGTATTGGAAAAAATCTTATTCCCGTTACAACTTCTAGCAAAACAATACCAAATGCGTAAACATCACATTTATGTGTCACAGTACCATCCTTTATGTACTCTAGAGATAAGTAATGAACAAGACCTAAATGTGAAATGTGAAAGTATCATCAGCTTTGTTTAATTTAATTGACAAAAATTCGTTGCAGTGAGTAAGTAAGCTCAATAAAACCGGTAGTTATTTTGTAGCCGCATATAATTATATGATGTATGTAGGATTTTAAGTATAAGAGACAAAAGAATGAAAGGAAAGCTGATATATTTTATTAAATATAATAGTCAATATTTATGCTAAATTTTGAAACAAATTTGAGAAATATATGCTAAACTAATAACTAAATAATGTATAAAATTCTCCTAAGAAATAGTATAGGAATATATGTCTTTATTTAAGTGACTGGAGTCTTTCAATCACATGTTTTTTGGATTCACAGAATCCCAACAATGTCCTCCTTATCTTAAATGCAAATCTTGCTTAAGGAAGTGATTTTGTTAAAAAATCAGCAAATTGATTTTCAGTTTTGCAATACAACAGCTGCATGTCACCTTGTTTTGCATCTCCCTTAGGAAATACAACTTTATCTTAAAATGTTTTGTTTTCCCATGAAACATAGGGTTCTTAGAAGTTGAAATTGCAGCTTGATTATCAATAATAACCTGTGTACTTTCCTTTTGCTCTATGTATAGATTAACCATAAGTTTTAGCCAAATTGCTTTATTTGCAGCTGCAACAGCTACTACATATTCGACTTCAGTGGTAGATTGTGCTATGACTTCTTGCTTCTTTGAATTTCATGAAAAAACTCCAAAACCAAATGTGGAAAAGTAGCCTAAAGTTTTTTTCTTGTCATCACTCCCATCCCAATCACTATATGAATATCCATAAAGACTGAAATATTTCTCTGGCTGAAACTTCACTCCTTAACCAATAGTACCCTTAATATATCTCAAGATTCTTTTGGTTGCCTTAAAATGAATCTTACTAGCACAGTGCATATATCGTGACAACAAGCTTACTGCATAAGTAATGTTCGGCTTGGTTGGAGTCAAATACATCAGACATCCTATTAAGCTTCTATACAATTTTTCATCAACCTTTTCATCTCTATCTTCAATGCTGCATTTCTCCTTTTGATTCATTGGCTTGCATTCCTTCATTTTTTTACTTTCTAAGAATTTCCTTTGCATATTTTTCTTGACATACAAAGACTTCACCTCTATCTTGTTGCACCTGCATACCAAGGAAAAAAGACATTTTTCCAAGATCAATCATTTCAAAAGCTTCTTTCATTCCTCCTTTAAACTCTTCAATCACCTCCTTTGAATTTCCTATCATAAGTCAGTCATCAACATACAAGGAAACAATGACTATTCCAACATCCGTCTTCTTGACATACAAGGTAAACTCACTTATACTTTTTTCGAAGCCTAAGCTTATCAAATATGCATCAATTCTACCTTACCAAGAACTTAGGGCCTGCTTTATGCCATACAAGGCCTTTTTCAACCGATAAACTTTCTCCTTCTGTCCATGAACTATAAATCCTTTAAGCTGCTATACAAAAACTTATTCTTCCAAGTACCCCTTTAAAAAAGATGATTTAACATCCATGTTGTTAGCATAAAGTTAAAGAGAATAAATTTTGATGATGTCTCAAAGTCAAGTCTTAAGTGTTCTTATTGTAGAAAGATCTTCATGAAGACTTGTTTTTATATTAAAGCTTTTTTTAATTTAGTAGATTGATGTATAGGATGTGGTTTATCTTTGATTCTATGTATTGCTTGCCTTAGGTTGCGTTAAAATTAATTTTTAAATCAGAAAACCTCATTTTATACTCAAGATAATCGATTATCAAATTATAATAATCGATTATCAGTAATTAATTATGACCTGCCATAATTGATTATCACGAGCAATTATGAGAATTTTTAAGCAAGTTTTTTACCGTTGTGCATTCATTAAATGCATAATCAATTACTATAAGTGGATAATTGATTATCACAATTAATTAGTTGACAACGGATTTTTGGAGGTATCTATAAATTATATTGGAACTCTCATTCTAAAATACGAAAGATACAAAGTGTATTTTTCTAAATTCTTATCTGCAGTGTGCGATGATAAGTGTTCTGGGGTTTGCTGAACCCTTGTGCTATGGCTTTGAAAACTTGGCTTGTTGGCATGGAGCGAGAACTTTCACAGGTAGTGTGATTGAGTGTTATTGTTATTGGCATAAAGCGAGAACTTTCACAAGGAGTGTGATTGAGTGTTGTTGTTGTTGCTGAGTTGAAAACCTATCATCCTTCGTGAAGCATTCAGTGAAGGTGTTCATCCTTTGTGAAGATTCAGAGGAGGTGTTCATCCCTTGTGGGTCACAGGGAAAGTGAGTTTCATCTCTTGGGGGTAACAAGAGAGGTGTTCTAACCTTAAACTGTTTTATTTTCTTTGTAATTGTAACAATTTGTTGGTTTGTGCTAGTGAAACTTTAATTCTCGGTTGCGATTAACAACTGGATATAGGATCTCTATGATCTGAACCAGTATAAAAATAATTTGTTCAATTTTCTCTCTTCCTTACTCTTTTAATTTGTTTAAATTGTTTTAAGGAAATTATTTTTGGGTGAGAAAATTATTAAAATAACGATTTGCGATAAGAAACCAATTCACTCCCTTTTGGTTTGTTGAACACGTTAACCATTCCGTTGCACCGTTCTGACACATGTGATGTATAATCCAACCTTTTTGTGCAAAAATAGCTAACAACAACCTTATGGTATCCAACCTGGCAACCGGAAAAAAAGTTTTTGAAAAGTCTACCTTGAACATATGCGCATATCCCTTCACGATAAGCCTCGTCTTATGTTTGTTTACAGACCATCAACTTGGTTCTATAAACCCGTTTTACTCCAATGACATTTTTATCTTTAGGTTTCTCTGTGAGCTCCCATATTTGATGTTTTTCAATCATATTAAGCTCCTTCTTCATTGCACTTACCCATTTTGAATTAGTTGTAGTTTCATTGTAGTCTACAGGATCCATTACAACAACATTACATCTTTGATAAATATCAGAGAGAGATCTAGTTCCTCTAACTGGCTTGTCATCCACATCTTCTTCACTTTCCTCCTGAACTTGAAGCGATTTCTTCTCACTTTCCTTGCTCCATTTTTATTCCTCAAAGAATTGCACATCTCTGCTAACAATAATTTTATTACAATGTGGCAAGAATATTCTATAGGCTTTTGATGTTGAGCTATAGCCTACAAAGATTCTCGCTTCTTCCTTTTTATCAAGTTTGTCTTTCTTGATCTGTGGAATATAAAAGAAACACAAGCAACCAAAGAGTTTTAAATTTATCAATTTTGGTTTAAAACCATACCAAGCTTAAAATGGGGTTAATTTTGAAAGAGCTTTTGTTGGCAATCTGTTCAACCAAAAAAACAGAAGTGTTTGTAACCTCTGCTGAAACTTTTTTCAGAAGATCTTTGTCATAAAGTAAACATCTCATCATTTGCGCTCCACAACCTCATTTTGTTGTTGGGTATAAGGTGTTGTCAATTGATGTTTTATCCTTGCATCTTCACAAAACTTGTTGAACTTACAAGACGTATATTTTGTACCATTATTTGATCTTAATATCTACAACTTTCTTCCACTTTGATTTTCAACCCACACTTTAAACTTGTAAAATATGCTAGCAACCTCAATTTTGTTTTTCATGAAAATGATCCAACACATTCTTGATAAATCATCAATAAAAGCAATATAGTACTTACTGCCATTTAGAGATGGAGTTTTATGAGGTCCTTTGACATTCGTATGTATTAACTGCAGCTTGCTTGTCAGTCTTCAAGATTTGTCTTTTGGAAAAGGCAACCTCGTTTGTTTTCCATATTAACAAGCAGCGTATACATGTGATTTCTCTTCCAAGTCAGGCAACCCTTACAAGATCATTCTTCCACAAATAGAGCAAAGCGCTATGATGAAAATGACCCATCCTTTTATGCCAAACCAGCATGTTGTCTTCAACCTTGTGCACAACTGCTCTTCATCAATCAAATTCAAGGCAAAGTTTTTGCCTTTCATTTGAACTTTGAATAATTATTTATTATTTGAGTCTTTAGTCATGCAAGTTTTATCTTCAAATAGAACTTTATAGTCTTTTTCTAGAAGTTGGCCAACACTCAACAAGTTTTGGTCAATTTCAGGAACGTATAGAATATCAAGAATTAATTTCAAGCTTGTGCAACCTTTGACCGCGATGGTTACTTTGCCCTTCACTGCTATTTTTGCTCTGTTTGCAATTTTGACTTTTGTGTTGTAGGTTGCATCAAGATCTTTGAATAATTCTTGATCGTTAGTCATGTGGTTCATGCAACCACTATCACTTAACCAACTTTCTATTGATCTTGTAGTAGCAAAACAAGAAATAACAAAAAGTTCTTCTTCTTCATCCTCTTCAACAACAAATTGTACATTCTCTTGTTTTTCTTTTTATGACTTGCATATTTTCTCAACATGCCCTAATTGTCCACATTTATGGCATTTCACATCTGGCCTCCACCAACACTTTGTTTATGGATGATTGTTTTTCTTACAAAAAGGAGACGATGGAAAAACATGAGAGGATTTGCTATTGTTTTTGTGGTTGAAACTTCCTTACTTGCCCTTTTTTTTCAATGATTTAACTACTGAAGCCCCTTCAATATTACCTTCTTGTCTCATGAGTCTTCTTTGTTCCGGAGTTTGAAGTGCGGCCAAAAGTTCTACCAAGTTAATAGTAGAAAGAATTTTTAAGTTCTCTAAGGAAGTTAATGTGGCTTCATATATCTTTTTGAAATTGTTACAAGTAGTTTTTGAACAATTCGAGAATCAGGAATGTCAGTGCTAAAAGGACATATTTGTATTGTCTCCGAATCTTTCATCCTTTGCATCTCAAGTTCTCAAACCAGATTCAAAGCTTGCATTCCTTTGATTCTCTCACTACCTTCATACTCTTCCTTCAAAAACTTCTAGATTTCATGTGTTATTTTCATCGTCATTATTCTATTGAAAATGACCGGAGATACTGTTGTGAAAAACATTGATTTAGCTTTGGACCTTCAAAGCCTTCTTTCTTTACGACTTTTCATTTGAGCAACCGTAGGATTATTTGGCGAGGAGACACTTCATAGTCCTCTTCTACTGCTTCCCATACATCGTTAGTATCAAGATATGCTTCCATTTTGACGGTCCATATTTGATAGTTTAGTCTATCAAATACAGGCACAAAAATGATAGTAAAAGATGTTTCAAATTTCATCTTATGTGTGGTGACTATTTGGTGGTTACAAGTATTTGTTGGTTATATTGTAAGATACCTTATTCTTCTTGATACCAATTTGTAGGATTTAAAATATAAGATACAAAAGAATGAAAGAAAAACTGATATATTTTATTTAGCATAATAGTAAATATTTGTGCTAAAAATTAAAACATAATCTGAAACAAATTTGAGAAATATTTGCTAAACTAATTAACTAAACCATGTATAAAATCCTCCTAAAAAATAACATAGAAATATATCTTTATTTAATTGATTAGACTCTTCAACCACGTGCTCTTCGAATCACGTAGTCTCATCAATGTATTACGCTACAATAACATACTTAAAGAACAATTACCTACAGGATCCGTTCGTATTGGTTTTGACTTTTCTTTGAAATGTGCTCCCATTATGCTATGGCCGAAACTTGAGAGTTTTGGGTGCATGTTGTCATCCAAAAGAATGCTGGCAGAATTGATGTTGCGGTGAATGATGGTGCGCTTGAGTCCGGCATGAAGGTAGTGTAGTCCACGTGCTGCTCCTATGCAAATCTCTATCCTTTTCTTCCATGGCAGTGCTTCCCTAACATCATCTAGGAGGTAGTAAAGTAGAGACCTATTGTATTCTTGCACAATGATCTTCTCTTTTTTGTGGTTGCAAAATCCTACAATAGACACACAATTTGGGTGATGAAGCTGACACAGTAACTCTACTTCTCTTTTGAATATTTCACTGTCTTCCACGTTAAATCGCCTCACTGTGACTGCGTAATCAGAACCATCAATATGCTGGAGACAACCTTTGTATGCTTTAGCCCATCCTCGTGCAATTAGTCTTTTATGATCAAAATTGTTGGTTGATTTCTGAATATCAGCAAGAGAAAAATGATGACACAACTCTTCTATTACTGTTGGATATTGTCTTCCGGATGAACTTGACTCACCAAAACATTTCAGAAACATTATTACCTTTTTTGCCACAGATATTGAACTGAGTGTCTATTTAGTACATACACCCATGGTCATATTTTAAAGCTTTTTGCTAGACACTATATTCTTACTAATTTCGATCAATACTTTAATTTGTTGATCAACATCAAAAAATGAATATGAACTGCTTTTCATCTTCAACCATTGAAGGTGTGTTTTCTTTTCCTGTCTGAAAAGATAAAGTGAAGCACACAATTATTGAAATAGAAAAAAGATAACTTAAGCAGATTAACTATTAAAGGCAACCACAATTGGTATAGGTATAGGACGTAAGTTGTTTTTGTTTTTCTATTGAGTTGCTTATTTATTTAAAATGCTGTTTTTTTTTATCAACATTTTTAAAAAAAATCTATGCTTACCGTTTGAACTCGTTTCATCCGAATGTCTGTAAAACACACCAATGAGGGTTTGTATTTGGAGGATATATAATTAGTTAATTTTTGTTCATTTATATGATAAACAATGTTAAGAGTTTCATGTCAGGCCTAATTGGGAACGAAGTATTGTAACAAATATTATTATGCACAAGAAAGAAATTTACTCTGTTCCCTTGGATTATCTACTGTAAAACTCCTCCAGTTTCTAAAAGTTTGTTAATTGCTTCAAATTGTTCATCTTTTGAGGGTGATAAACTCATACAGAAGGTAGTGCCAATCAGTTTGAAAATTTGTTATTTGCCTGTGAAAGCTTGGTCTATGACTTTGCATGAACCTACTCTTGTAGGAATAGAAAAAAGTTTTTGACGGGCTAATTCGTCCAAAAACAGAACAACGTTTTCAATTCAAAAATCCAAATTAACTTTGCTCGTCGATAGCCTGACAGGCCAGTTCCACGGATGAATGAGGCCAACCTCACAACCTAACTTCATTGAAAAAAAGATTGAATTGTATCACTACACTTCATATTAACGACAATTTGATTAAAGTTTGATACAACTCAATCAAAATTTGAAATAATTCAAAATATAATTCATTTTAGTTCTTTTCAATTTAGAATCAACCTTTTTTTATGGTGAAAATAAAAAATTTCAGTCTAACTCGTCAAGTTTGAAAAAATGAAGAAAATGAAACTGGTAGACTAGTTCACCAACTCAACAGCCTGTCAGACCATGTTATAAAGTTTAATCAGATTTCAATAAGTAAGTGAGTCTAATCTAAATTATTTTTGATAGACTAATATTGGGTTAGGCTTAAACAAGTTGAATTGGTTCATTTTACCACTCTAGTTTTAGATATGGTTCAACATAACGTTTAATGTCATGATTCATGTAATGTCAAAAGACTTGTTTGAAATCCTTACCATAGTTTTTGCAATCCCTGCTTGCCTTCTTACAGAAGAAGTGTGATATATTAGAATTTATGTTTTACATATACTAATTAATGAACAATAAATCATTTAATCAAAGTAGTTCCCAATACTTTTTCAACAAATTATAATTATTGCAGGTCTCTACACAATATATATAAGTGACCCAAATTGCTAACAATCTCCCACTGGTCACAAATATATATATATATATATATATATATATATATATATATATATCCGTATAATTCCTTTACAAATGTGTTAGACTTTATGAGCTCAAAAATGCCATTATATACCTTGAGCATATCCCAGAGTCCCCATCCATTGATTATATCAGCATGTAGAACCAAAGCAGTTTTAATTGCAACAATCGCAACCAAACCAACAGTGATCACTAATGCTGACAAAACCAAATGACATGGATACATCATGAAATGTGTAGCATGAAAAGTTACGTGAAAGTGATCTCTACGCGTCTATTTTCAATTGGTCCTTACTTTATCTCAATGAGATCAATACAATAACCTTAATGTACAAAGTTTAATTTATGAATAATAAACCAAAATGTATGCATACATGAAAACCAAACATAGAACACAAACACACAAAGAGGACTAACTCCCACTGAACCAAAGATTCCTCAAACTGTAAAACACCCATATAAACAATATGATCATGAAAGATCTTGAGTGTAATTGCCTTATTAAAAGGATATAATATCAAGGGGTTTGTCCCTAAGTGTTATATGGAAATCCATCCACTTTGTACTCTTTCTTTAAGGACTAATTTGATGTCACAGTATAACTTGATTGGTCTTTCATTTCCTTTCATAATATGCATTCCTGTGACAAAAATCACTCATATACCTTGATTTGATGCCTAATAAGTTGCTAAAAATTCTGCAATCATAGTGGATAAAGTCATAAGAGTTTGCTTGGTAATGGGCCAAGAAACTACACCACCAGCTAGCATGAAAATGTAACCTGAAGTGGATCTTAAACTATCTTGGCATCCTACAAAATTGTTAGAATACTTGATGATCTCTTAGTCTGACCTTTTATACGTGAGCTTATAAACCTTTTTACTCCTATAAAATTTCATAACTTTATTGGCTGTTTTCCAAAGATCCATTCATTAATAGCTTAAATATCTGCCTTGAACCCCAACTGTGTATGCTATATCTGGATGCATACTTCTTGGACATACATCAGAGACTCCTTACCTCTGAAACATAGTGAATCTTCTGCATTTCTTGAATTTCTAAATTTCCTTTTGGGCATTGATTGAGACTGAACTCGTCTCCCTTAACAACTGGAGAATCCACCATCGTGAAGTACATGTTCATGAGGATCTTGAGTTTGTTCTTATAGAAGTTCTAAACTTACTAGAGGTTTAGAACTTTATGAATAAGATCACTATCAACAATTCTTCCTCTAAACTTTAATCTTCCCCCAAACTCAATATCCTCAAAGAATATTATGCTTAATATCATACAATTCCATATTTAAGGATTCATAATAGGAAGTCACTGTATGAAGAATACATAGATTATTATTTGCCAAAAGTGAATTGGTTTCAACAAAACTTAAATAAAACAAAATTTAAATTCATTATTTCCAAACTAACATAAATAACAAAATTTGTTCAAATAAACAAATGAAATCAAATTTCGCCTAAATGACGATATAATGAAATGTCTTTCAAAACCAAAATTAGAAAACCAGTACAAAATAATAATCTAAAACATTATATCATTCCATCACTATAAATTTGACATTTCTAAATAGATTCATCTTTTAGAATCAATTGTCTTCTGATAGCTTAGGCAATCCTTTCTCTGCACGCCAAGCATGATATTTTGTGCATTCCTTCTTCATGTGTCCAACTTTACTGCAAAAGAAACATTTATTAAACGATTTTTGTTTCTTTTGTAATGGACTTTAGATGCATCCCCATTAGGATTCTCAGTTTTCTTTATTTTGCCCTTGTCATTAGAGGTACTGGTTAAGTGAGCACTTTCAGTCCTTTCTTCCTTCAGTCTCTCCTCTTCTTGAACACAATATGAAATGAGCTCATTAAGAGACCATTTCTCCTTCTGACAGTTATAGGAAATCTTAAACTGTCCAAACTGTATAGGAAGAAAGTTTAGAATAAAATGTACAAGTAAGTCTTCTTGCAACTCAAGTTTAAATGCCTTAAGTTTGGAAGCAATGTTTGACATTTCCATAATGCACTCTCTCACATTTCCATAATGCACTCTCTCACATTTCCATTGCCTTGATACCTCATAGAAGTCAAGCTTTGAAGAAGTATACGTGCTTCCACCTTTTCACTTTTCACAAAGCGCTTTTCAATCTCAGCAAGGAAATCTTTAACACTTGTAATTTCTTTAGATACAATACCTCTATAGACTTCTGGAATTCCGCGCTTAATAACCATCAAACACATGCAATTTGAGCGATCCCACTTCTCATATTCTCTCCTCTCGTCAGAGGTGCTTGAGTCCTTAAGAGAAGGAGGTTTCTTAGTCCTTAATGTGGGGTCGAGATCCATGCAGCCAAGAATTATCTCTATGTTGTCTTTTTCAATCCTTAAAATTTGTATCGTTGAGGACCGAAACTAAATTTAAGTTGGTAGATATTGAAGCTATCGTAAGCTCACATCGTAAAATCAATAATTATATAAATATATTCAAATAATGATCTATCACATCTTAAGACACCCAATGCCCCATCAATATAAAGTCTTTGGACAGTAATATTAACGGCTAGAGATATCTCGGTGTAATGATCAACACTGATAACCAATAACAAACCTATCTTTGGATTGATTTTATTATTGACACGTAAAATACCTTATATTATCACATGTTATCATCACATGTGCATATACAATCCAACCAAATATTAATCTTCCTTTGAGTCGACTAATACTCGCATGGATATGCATAAACATGAACATTTATAATCTTTCTGTGAACTACTCCAGATAAAAAAAACTCACTTTGGTGATTTCTTAATTATCAATAACTCATTTAAAAAATTATAAATAAGACCAAAATTGAATTTTATTTATTCCTAATTAATTATTAATTTTACTTTAATTTATCCTTAATTAATAACTAATTTCACTATTATTATTCATAATTAATTATTAATATTACTTTACTTTAGAATTTTAATTTTAAGCATGAATAAAAGTCCAAATCAGATCCTTGATCTTAATCCAAGTCCAATGTCCCAATTGGATATGGGATCTGCACAAAATTGGGCCGACACCAGGTTAAAAAAAATCTCCCAAAAATGAATCTGGATCACTTCCCACTAGCCCCAAACTGTTGGACAGACTCCATGACCTTAATCAAACTTGAGTACTTCAAAAGCTCACTAAACTACCTATGTAACATGTCTTCTGAGTCACTGTATACGGTTTCCTGTTCTTTCAGGCCAATGACAAACTCAAATCCCCCCTCTGATTTTGGGATAATAACGGTTTTGGACAATAAGGTATAATCACTATCCATATTTCTGATATCTGCTTGTTCCTGCAACAACAGAGCAAGCTCAAGTTCCACCTCTACTTTACCGAGTACTCCATTTGCAATTTCTCTGTTACGATCAAAATTGTTAGTTGATTTCCGAATATCAGCAAGAGAAAAATGACGGCACAACTCTTCTATTACGGTAGGTAATGATACATAGACAACATTTGAACATCATCATACGTATCATTGTGTGATTGATCCAAATGACACAATGACACCATCATGGACCAATCACACAATGACGTGTATGATAATATTTAAATGTTGTCAAAAAAATGTTGTCTAAGTATCTTTATCCTATTACCGTTGGATATTGTCTCCTAGATGACTTTGAGTCACCCAAACATTTCAGAAACATTTTTAGATTTCTTGGGACAGAGATTGAAACTGAGTGCCTAATTAGTACCGACACCCATGGTTACATTTTAAATTTCTTGCTAAACACTATATTTTTTGTTAGTTTTGATAAAAAAAGTTTAATATATTGATTAATATCAAATGAAAAATATGGACAGCTTTTGTTGTTTCATCATCGAAGGTGGTGGGACTGTCAAGATAAGGTCTGTGTGTGTGTTTCTTTTCCTTTTTGAAAAGGTAAAGTGAAGCACAAAATAATTGCTTCAAACATGTATTCCTGTATGAGTCCAGATTCTGTATTCCTCTTCTCTCTTCAACAAAGAAAATAAAATATTATAATAATTTTTTTCTCTAGTTTATAAGTTATTCTTCAGAGTTTTTATTTTTTTATAGCATTCTTTTAGTTGTTATTAGATTAATTTTTTTCAGAAAATTTTTCAATTATTTTAATTTATAAATAATAAATATCATGAATTGGTTTTTATGATATCAAAAGATTTAGTTTTAAAGACTAAAATTCTGCTACTGCTATTTTTTTTCCATTAATAATTTAAAAATTGAATTATTAATTACAATTATTTTAATGATCATTAGGGAAATATTAATTACAATTATAGACAGATTACTAGTAACTAAATTATTCAAATTTTCTAAATAGGAATTAATTATAAGTGCTTTCAATTAAGGATGGAAGTAATTCTTAGCATTATTTAATTATAATCATTTCATTAATTTGAGTATTTTCAATTAAATTAAGATTAAAATATTATTATGTTGAGTATTTAAAATATATTTATTTTTCTAAGTATTTTATTGTTTAATTTTATCATCAAAGACATGATTTAATTTTTCTCCAATTTATTATTTCAACTTGCTTTTTTCTTCTTTAATCTCCGACAGGTTTTTGGGTAGTTGTGTCCTTATTTTGATTATCAGGACACCAGTTACAAATTATCAGGTATAATAAATTTATGAATTTGATAACATTTACTCTAAAAGCTTTTTGAAGTTGGTCAATAATGGCAGTATTAATTTGAATAGTTATTTGAATAATTTCACGAGTATTTAACACTATTCATTCTGTAACTTTACATTCTTAACCAGTAAGTAATTACGTGAAATATGATTCCAAAAATAATTATTTTAAAGTTAATAAATTTATCATGAAAATAATCCAATAACTCAGTATTATTTATATAAATAATTTCATCTTTAATAATTTTATTAAAATGTAACATCATTTAATGATTATATCTTTATACGTATATTTATAAGGTACAGCTATAGACATGGAGTACAAGAACATCAGATATGCAACTTGTCTCAATGAATATGCTACAAATATTTTATTTTAATCATAAACAGAGGAGTCACTGTCCTTCATATTTAGTTTTTATTTTTTATTTTACAGAAAAAACATATTCAATATTTATTTTAAAATTAATCAGAAATTATTGCATCCAACATATGCAAACATTGAATAAAAATTGAAATGGATGAATTAATAATATTCTTTGGCTTATAAAAAAAATAATGATATATATGATAGTAATATTTCCACCTAAGCTTTTGACACAAACATTTACAAATATCCAAACATGCACTAAAACGTAAAGATTAAATAAACATTCCAGGGTTTGAACAAAAGTAAATTCAATATATTTTGACTAACACTAATCCCAGCCATTGAATTTTTGATTATGGTATCTGACGGTTATAACTGGCGGTTTGTCGGTGAATCACTACTTTGTGTTTCATGTTAGACTTTTGGAAAAGTTTTGAAGGGTTATAGATTCCTCCACCCACTCACCCACTGAAACAATGATGGGACATTAGAAGAGAGAGAAGCAGAGAGAAAGCAAGAACTCATCTGGTGATTCGTTCTGCCAATTTTTCCCAAAACTCCAAAACCCCCCTTTTATGGAACTAGATTTCCAGCTTCACAAAAATTTCAATCTTCTATAGCTTTATCTGTATCGCACTCTTATTCTCTGCCCCCCAATAACAATTTCATTCAAAATTCTCTCAGGTGTTTTATTTTTGTTTTCGTTTTCAGAAATTTAACCGTTGTCCTTTTCCTCGCATGCCCTTTTTGGTTTTTGATACTTTGATTTCCTTCTTATTTGAGAATCGCAAATGGGTATTTCTTTTTTCAGTTTTTCTTCTATGGGATTGTCAACTTGGGTGTTTTTTTGGGGTGATTTTTTTCTTCTTGTGTGGGGGGCTCCCGTGTTTCTTTTGACAATTGATGCATGTGATTGTTGTGTATTTATCTTGTTGACTATTCAATTTCTAGGACGGAGGGCGTGGTTTGCTTCTTTGTGTGTAGGTTGTTTTCTAAATAGAGAAATCAGTGATTGTGATATTTCAGCTGAAACGGAAGTTGATCCTTCTGCTAGTTGATGTACTAGCACGACTAACCGGTTACCAGTGAAGTAACCAATCATTTTTGCCGAAAATTGAAGGAATATTGCAAATAGATTATAGCTTTTTCTTGAAGCACTCATAGTTGCAGTACACTTTTTTGGTGTTTAGTTTTATTGTACGTATTTTTTCAATGATGTTTTGCGTGTGTGATGCTTTGGATTTGGAGCATCAACATTAGTTGAATTGTATTGTTCAATTCAGGCTTATAGAAAGATCTGTTATTTATATTTTCCAGTTGCATGACTAGAAGCTTGTACTTTGCCCTTCTCAAATGGTTTTGGTTTCAATGATATTTATGCAATTCGATGTATGTTTCAGGTGATCAAGAGAATCAGAGCTTGCTCATCCATATAACAGATCATCTGAACAGAAGAGGGAGGGTACTGGTTTGCGGAGGCAATTGTACTTCTGCGAGCTTAGAATCCTCTCTCCTTTATTTATCAATGGAAGGATAGTCATTAGTCTTGTTTAGTGCTGTTGGGGATTCTTTTACATGTAGCAGCATCAATGTTTTGATGATCTTTGAGTTGAGTAGTGAAATTTTTTTAAATTGAAAGAGAGAGGGATATTGAAACTGAAACAATGGGATCAGTTTGTTGCTGTTTTAATGTTGATGATTTTGAAGATTATGTGAATCCAAATAGTCCTGTATATAGGAACTGTATGTGTCTCAGTTGCTTCCTACAGAACGTTTTGACTGTGGTATGTTTCTAACTCCTAACACCCTGTCATGTTCCATTCCCTTGTTTTATTTTGATTCACTTTTGGACCCTGTCTTGCGTGTTCTATCTCTAGTTTGATTTTGAAGTATTGCTTAATGTCAAATAACCGTTATTGTGCCTCCATAACTTTACAACGTGGTGTTTTTTCAACCCTTCACCATAGGCAATTTGTGAAGGGAGGCTTGTTATAGCATTGCCATGGGCCGTAGTGGCCTGTATATATCGCTGAATTTTTGCCTTCTTCATATTCTGACACCTGCTATGGTAACCTAGAGGTCTTTCTTCATGGTCATGTCTTGATGCACTATCTGTGCTGAGAATTCCCTACGTGTGAAGTGGCAAACATACCTTTTACATTTGTAGGGGCTTCTGTTGTTTTTTGTTATTATTATGTATACATGCTTCCTCTTTATTGTTCTGTTGCTCAGAACTATATGATGTGAAAAATACTCATAATTGAAGTCATATGTTGAGATTGCTGTCATTTTTATTAGTATTTTGAAAAACCTTTTAGTATTGAACTAGATTTCCCAATCATCCAAAACATTATAAATTGTGATGTATTTCATATATGCATTTTTTTCTAAACTTCTGGTCTAAAGTAAATATTGTAAGGTTGTCAAAATTGAGAGTTTGCATAAACTCATTGAAGCTCTGAAAGTTTGACATGTAAAGTAAACTTTCAATAGTTTACTTAATATACAAAAGTTATTAAAATGGCAACAAATAATATAATATAATAATTCAACATTTCAATTCCCTTATAAAATAAAGAGAAAATTATTCTAATTACTCTTGAGGTTTGGAAAATTACACAAACACCCTTTTTTCCTATCCCTAATCTTCCCTCCTTTAATTGTCTGATAAATATTACACAGATACTTTTTTTTTACATTGCGCTAACCTCCTCAAGCTCTTGAAAAGCATTATAACATGTACCCATACGAGGGAGATCACTGTAAGTATTAAAAAAATTAGAGATGTTAGTGTAATTTCACAAAAGCTCAGGGGTGGTCAATGTAATTTGCTCTAAAACAAAATAGAAAACTACATAACGCAATACATTGCATTAAGAAACTAAAGGAACAAAACCAGTGTATTTGATGTACTCCCAAGTCCCAAATTTCGAATCAGTGTATAAATACATGAAATTTATTTTGGTTGTTCTTATGCATGGGTCAGTTAATGAAAATACCTTGTTGGTGAGTGTTCTTATACAGAAAAGAGGTAGGCCTGGTCCGGTTGGAAGAGAGAAAGAATGCCACTGTCTCAGATACAGGTCTGATTGCATGATAATAAACAGATGAGAGGAGATGAGAGAGAACCATAAATTTCAGACCCAAATTGCGAGAGAATAGTGGAGTACCCTAGTTCTCTGTTCTTAATAAATCAAAACTCAAAAATGCTCACACCCAGCATTGTTTTGGACAACTATTGCCCAACGGAATTTGCAGAACTGCCACTAAAATCGTGATTTTGCACTTGTTTGAGCGAGTTTTTTATTTATTTATTTATTTACACAAGCTTACTTTAAAATGAGTTAACCCATCTCTTGGATTTAGGAACGAAATTGAGTTTACTTGTTGGCTTATGATTTTGATATTAGATTTGTAAGGGATAATTTTCATGAAGCCCTGGTGCTAACTTGCTTGTGAGAAGGCCATGAAAAATTAATTAATAAAAAGTTGTAATCACCTGTAATTTTGTTTAGGAAAGCTTTGCTGCATCTGTTAATATAACGAATTTGGTGCTATTAATTCAATTGTATTGATTGATAAGTACATTAATATTTGGTGGACAGTATTTTAGTCTTAGATCCATTTATAATAACGAGAACTGTACTCCGTATATGCTAAAACTCTTTCAAATCCACCTCAAATTTCAGTATGCATCAATATTCCGTAGAGGGGAAGCGCATGCAATTCCTTCATCTTTACAGGGCACAGCATCTATGACTTCTACAGCTTCACTTGATAATTCTCTATCTGACATGTACCGCTCTCCTCCAAGGCCCTTGCCTTATGATTCAGACCCCAGGTTTTTCCGTTCACAGCGAGATGGATTAGTTTCAAGACGTGAGAAGGGTTCAAGTCATTTGAATGAAGAGTCAGAACCTCTAAGAGGTGATGTAGATGCTGACTCAGAATCTTTAAGTTTGGGTGGTAAATGGAATGATACCAGTGAAGATGGATCAAAGGAATATCGTAAGTCCTCTGTGAGACTTTCATCAGCAAAACTTACGACTGGAGCTGGGGTTGTCTATTCATCGTCGGAAGTGGAGGATGTCTGTCCAACGTGTCTTGAAGGTATGATTTTTATTTGTACTCAAATTTTCATCAGAAGATCACACGATGCTGGGGCTCAATTTTACATGAAATATTGGTCTGTAGCAAAATCCTGATAGCAGTAAAATGTTCAATTTAGGGCTGCTATAGTTGGATAGCTGTTTGATTGAAGACTATGGATACAAGTTAAATGATTTGTTCTACTCATTGATAAAATGCTAAAAAATGAAAACATACCAAAATAATAATAATAATAATAATAATGAATGTTAAAATTCAGTCTTCAGATAATTTCATTAGTCAGTTACCACTAGAGTCAAGGAAGCAAAAGGTGCAGCTCAATGCATGAGATTCCTGGTTATTGAGGGTTTGGAAAGGTAGATGTTCACAACCTTACTACTGTATAGGCTATAGCCAGAATTTGAACTTGTAACTTTCATGTGTCTGTGTCAGAAGGAGCTATCTTTACTGCTGTACCATGGTTCATCAAAAGTTGTGGCCACCAAACTCTGAAATTAGAACTTTTAAAAAGAAACCTCTTTGAAATATAGGAAAACACAATGCGAGCTCTTTGAAAATATTACAAACGCATCATGTGAAACTATCTCCCCACAACACGAAAAACAGAGAAAGAACTACATTGAATGATGTAACTGCTGATAAGAATTGAGGGCTGTAGCCTTTCTGAATTTTTTAGGATATGAACAAAACTGACCAACTGAGGATTGTGATGTAGGGAAGGGTTTATCTGTAAATGAGGAAATGCCACTGGAGATCTTAGTGACAAAACGGGGAAGATATTGGCATTAATCATGTTTTTTGGTCTCCACTCTCCAATACATGCATGAAAGAAGGATAGGTTTAGTCTTGAATCAGAACTACACGGTTTCTGATATAAAATATAAGGAAACCACTAAAATATTCTAAAATCCAGCTTTCAACTATGTGCTCAAAACAGGGAGGGCAAGTAGGGGTTTACTTGTCGTGATTTGTAAATATGTGTAGTTTTACTTGGATATTATATTCTTTTTTTTATTTCCTTGTTGCAAATGATATTGAGACTGTCAGGTGTGCCTTCTGTCCTGTAAATTGTGAAGAGGGAACAGAAAATCAAAGCTTCATGTTTTGAATAATTAAAGAAAATAATTATGCTTCATTCAATGGTTTCTATATGCCATTTCATAAGGTGATCTGGAATGAAGAAAAACATAGTCCGTTAATATTGATTGGCATTGACTTAGAATTTAGAATGGAACTTTATATTTGAGCTCAGGAATGTTGGAGGCCAATCCTTAAATTTTGATGAATACTTGTGCTTGTAAAAACGTATATGATACTTGTTACAAGGAAAAGGTTGTACTTGTTAACACCAGGATGGACACTATATTGGCAATAGCAACTTTATCATATTCTTACATTTGTTTCAATTATTTTTGCTTGCAGAATACACTGAAGAGAATCCAAAGATATTGACAAAATGCTCTCATCATTTTCATCTTGGTTGCATTTATGAGTGGATGGAAAGAAGTGACAATTGTCCTGTTTGTGGGAAGGTAATGTTTTACTTGGTATTTTCTGAATTATTTCTTACTGAAATATCCCTCTTCATTAGAAATTAGAATATGGAACACATAAAATTAGTAGGTTAAGAACCAGGCTGAATTAGTCAGTTCAACCAGAAACCAGCAAATTGACGATGTCTCTGGTTTAGTTATGTAAACTGTATGGTGTCCAGAGTGCAAAATGTTTTTAACCATCCAGTTCCAGAACAAACTGTTGAACAGGTCCAGTTCTTCCCGTTCAAATGAGCTTGTGTGCCAACATATTGCTGAAGGGAAAAAGTTTAGGATTCAAACTAATTGGCATGGTAGCTTGGCAAATATCAGGCTACCAAATATCAAGATTCTTGTTAAGAATACTAGGTTAGTATTTGTGCGGTGCGTGATGAAATGATAAATAAATAAATAAATAAATAAATAAATGATTAATAATAAAGAAAAATCATAGGTTTTACTCTGTTCAATCTTGTCCCAGGACTCACGAATGTTAGTCATTCGATTCCAGTTGTTAAGTCTCTATGTCCCAAAGAAAACACCGCTCCGTGATTTTTTAGGCAGTTTCTCGACCCTGTTCTTGATTTGGGTGAGCGGCTTATTAAATCCGTTGAAATTTCTTGTTCATTTATCTCAGAACAGGGGAAAAGAGTATTGTTGTTTGTGATGAGGGAAATGGCTTGTGAAATTTCCGCATATGGTAATGCTAGGAAGGCATTCCTTTGAAAGCAGTCTCTTTCGTTGGTGAAATTTATTGGAAACCACTGAATCTCTCTCATAAATTTGTAGTTTTGAATAAATTTTAGTCAATACGAGAGTGTGTTACAAAGAGAGTTCTTAGCACATTTCTAGCCAAAAATCATAAAAATGTGTATGCTTTTGCTACATAATTGTGATGTTGGACAGAGAATGTGCCATTTTGTAATATTTCCATTTGAAGGGCTAGATAAGCTCTTTTTGATAGTAAGATGAAATTTCCATTTGGGTTGAATTTAGTATGACTTTATGACATGAGGATTGTAGGTACAAAAAATGTAAGAAAAACTGAACTGAATTGAAATTAAAGGCCAAAGCCATATTTTTATAAAAAAAAGGCCGTTTTGGATACATAACAGGCATATTTCAGTTTTTCTTCTACAGTAACTAGTTATTATGATCATCATTCAATGTCTTATGGAACTTATTTTCTGATGCATTGTATCTTTTTAGAAACTAAAGCTTTTGATCACAGAAATATTAGGTTTATTCTGTGACCCTTGGTTATTAACTCTGTTACTTGTTACTACAAACTAAATGGCATGGTCTATTTTATTAATCAATATGTGATTTTATATAATTCTAAAAGTTTATATATAATAGCAGGTGATCGAAATGCAGACATGCTTGGGCATGATAATTATTATTTTAACTTCGCTGACATAGACTTCCACCTGGCATGCATTAATATTGTTTACATGTGAAATATCACTTGTATGTCAAGCTTCAGCTTGATTCTAATCATATTTTTTGTTTTCACACAACCTTTTATGATTATGCTATTTTAACATTGATCTAATATAATATATGAATTCAGCATGACTGGAGTGCTAGCACATGGATAATAATTTGTGCATTTGACAATATGTGCATTCTAGATTTGTAGGCTAAAATCTGCACTAGAAGTTGGGGTGTACTGATTCGTGATATTTACTTATTTATATTTTTGGTGTAGGAGATGGTATTCGATGAAACGACTTAATTTTGACTAAAAAGGTTTATGTCGTGGATAATACCAACATCAGAGGAAAGGAAAAATACAAGCATAGACGTTGTGAATACTTCAGATTAAGTGCTTATCGTGTATAGTTAGTAAATAACTTTTTTTAACCATCAATGTAAGTTCAATCTCATCCAAGTTGTTTCTATATTTATACTTTGGCCCTCGCCAAAACTGCGAAGATTAAAAGAAAATTTCATTTTAGATGGGAACTTTGTAATGGTTTCAACAGTTTGCCTTGTAATAGAATGATTACCTCTCTGTTTTTTATTTGAGTTTTTGTTTATATTGTTTGTTATGAGTTTACTCCATAAGTCCAGTTTTTGAACCACTTTTCCTAATTTTGTTTATGCAACTGATGAGCCATAGAAAGAAGATAATTAATCCAAATTGCACATGGGAAAATATGGTTAGTTCCTTGGAATATTGCTAATTTTTAAAATTAAACGAGATATTCAAAACCAAACTCTTGAAAATTTTCATTAAATAGTTTTATATTAAGTGTGCCTCAACTCATCTTACACATTGTAATTTCTACAGGTTCAGTGTACTCTGATTTTCTTTTAATTTACATAAAGTTCGTATGATTTGGTTCGGTTTAAACCACTTTTTAAGCTGAGCGCTGATTTGACCTGTTTTCCGAAGCAACTGTGTGAATGTGGTATTTCAAAAAGCTTACAGCAACTTGACGTGTGCTGAAGTGAAAGTGTAAATGAAAACATGAATCTGTCAACAACACTGGTTGCAGGTCAGTAGCAGAAGGATGAGAGGTCCTTAAGTCGTTGCTCATCACTGTTTTCGGTTAACAAGAAATATAAAAAGGGCCAAAACCTTGAGGATTACAAAGCTAAAAATACTATCCCTAAGCTCTGATTTATACAAAAGGCTAATAAAAAGTTATTACTGTAACATCTTTCTCTCGCCAAAACGGTGCTAACGGAAGGGAAATTACAATTTTTTGCCAACCAAATCAAGCATAAGCATTTCTCACAGGGTGCAAAATTTAAAATAGCAGGACAATAAATGGATGGATAGCAATGCCAGATAATTAGCAAAGATATTGAATTTATTATGGCTGCATCCGATAAACACGGGCACAGACACACTATATACACATTATTGGAAAACATAAACATTCTCTTGCATGTCAATAGAAGTTTCACATATGATAGAGTGCTATAAAACTCTGAAGACCAACTTGTCATTTCCAAGGTTTCATCCTTATAGTATAATCGAAACTGCTAAGAGCTGAAAGTCAAGCTGTAGCAACTTGGAAAGCTTTCAAGAAGACTTCAGGGATTTGTCCACCACTCAACTTGTGTTTTCCATTAATCTGCCAAATGATAAAAAGTGAATAACTTTGTTTTTTTTTTAATCTTTATGAAACTTAAAAAAAAAAAAAAAAAAAAAAAAAAAAAAAAAACAGACTGGAATTTACACTGTAAACAGCACCTACCACATAATACGGAACCCCTGAAATGTTTCGAGAAATCGTATTAAGCTCCTCCTCAACCTAGGTAAATAGAGTCATGGAACGCAAGAGCGGCATTAGTCGATCTCACCAAGTAAAAATCAGGTTTTGTTATAGTTGTTGTAAAGTAAGATTATGATTTATGCCATGTCGTGTCTGCCTAAGAACTAAGGTTCTGTATGGTTATCCGTTTAAATGGTAATGATTCTACACGCTTGAATTGAGTTTAAGGTGCATTGGAACACAGGCTAACTGAAAACCAGACACAGACTAAAAATATAACACTACCAGTTTGACGTTAACACCAAAAAGAAGGAAATGAATTTAGCATTTTGAAGTTATAACTTGCAATGCATAATAACTCAAATATTAAATCCAATAATGCATATCCTAGTAATAATTTGAATTTGAAAATAGCATAAAGAAGTGTGCTTTTATGTGTGTATTACCTCCTTCAGACCATTGTTGGGATCCTTAAGAAACTCTTCTGCTCCTTTTATACCAACCTTTGCAGCAGATTCAAGAAGAAACTCACTGCATCCAAATTGAAAATGATAATTACTGTGTCATAGGAACTTCTTTTAATAAAGTAGTGGAGCGAATGCAATGCTAATTGCAATCCTAACTATGTTGGCATCTAAGGAACTAGATTTGAAGACAATTTAGTTTAAATGTCCAGCGATGTCTGCTATATCCTACCACAAAAGACCACCCATCATCGCATTTGTTTCATGCTGAACATTTAATTTCACTTTTGAATTCACTTTAAAGAGTACTGTCAATTTTTGAATGCACATCCATGGAAGAAATGAGATATTCAACCTCAAAGAAACAAAATACATATATAAAAAAAAATCGCTTGTCTTGTGAGTATTAAGAGTCATTGATATACCAGAAAGAGAAACAATTCAGCTCTACTGAAACCCATTCCGATGGACATATCTTCAATGGAGTATGTAGACTTTGTCCTTGGAAGGGCTTAAAAGAACATACATGAAGTGGCATTAATTGAGCAAACAAAACAGCGAACAACACTTACTGGTCACCAATGTATTTTCCCTGTGTGAAATAGCCAATGGCAAGTTCTTCAACTAGAAGATGTTGCTTCTCAGGACCCTGCTGTCTTGCAAAATATATAAGTCTGTGGCTGTCAATAGTGTTTCCCCTGCCAAAACCATGTTTGTTGAACATAACTTAGACAAACTTCAGAAAACTCCATTTTTAAAGTGATTTCTAGATGCTTGTCCATTGATGAAATGTAAAACCACTATCTATCTTACGTGAGTCCAGACATACAATACTCCAGACCAACATTCTTGAACACCTGCCAAGTACCAAACTTCTCCGTTGGGATGAAAAATAGACAACACAGACCAATGATAACAGAGTGATCAACAGATTCAAACCTCTGACATCCGAGCTTCCATCCGTTCTGATTGGGAACCAAACTTTCTTCTATAATACTCCCTTTTGTCAATGCCTTCTTTAGGAGCATCAGGATCAAGTTGAAACGGATGCCATGTTACCTTAAATTCAGTTAAACAGCAAATTAACACATGAAAAAGGCAGACATATTTGGTTTCAATGCATATGCACAAACAAGAGGAGAGTGTGGACCTCGAAGTAGTATTTATCATTGGAGGCAGCTAATGCCCTATCTAAATTCTTTTTGCCAACAAAGCACCATGGGCACACAGTATCAGAAGTAACGTCAATTCTCACAAGTTTCTTTTCAGAAGTCCCACTCATCATCCTGCTGTTTCTGCAACATCATTACAACATAACAAGTAAACGTAAAGATTGCTATGGCAAGGAGGAAAAATATTCTTAAACTATTACCATTAATTTTGACGGAAAAATATTAATCATCTCTCATCCGTCACATTTCTTCCTAATGCCTCTAGAGAACTATGACCCAAGTTTCATACCAAAAATTAAGGCTGGACTAATAAAAGTGAGATCATTCCAAAGACTTTTCGTTTCCTTAATTCATGTAAATGAAGCGTTGGGTTAAAGATCAATGCAAATTAGTGGGATAAAATCAAACTATTGATCTACCAAGAAAACAGTAAAAAAAGTATCAAAATTCTGCATGCATACTGCATCAAAGTTTCCCTTTCTCATATCTTCATATTTGCATAACAAAATCTTAATCCGCTATAAAGGCAGATAGACAAAAAAAAAAATGCTGGGAAATATCAGATACAGAAACAACCCACAACAGTTTAGAAAACAAAAAATTAGAAAGAAGATAAAGTTTGACAAGAGAAAAAAAGAAAGAAAAGCATAATCAATGACCAACCCAATTTACCTGGAAGGATAAACAGAGAGGAGAGGCAATAAATTCAAAAGCTTTGTCACGACTCCAACGAATTGCATATGGAATCTATTGTTTGACAATGACCAGAGATTATAAACCTACACCAGGAAGGACAAACTTGTCCCTTTGATTGTATTATTATTATTATTATTATTATTATTTATTATGTTTTTATGTTCTTTTTAATTTCTTCTCCTAACTGTTCCTTTCAGACCCAACCACCCTAATTACTGTATTTTAATTATTTACAAAATTTAAACAGTTTTCTCCTAATACACTGGTCATCAAATAAACATATATTTATCATAATTTCTAAATTTGTTAATAATTCATGGATGAAAGTTGTTATATTAAGCATCTTTTATTTAGTATAAATGAAATTAGCAACCTTAAACATCATTCTTATCCTTACATTCTCAAATCATACATGGTCGTTGACTTTAACGATAAAGTAGAAAGAAGAGGATGAGAAGAAAACCTATATTCACGTGAGCGTAGGTGCTTGCAAGAAAAGCTAACTATGTCTTTGGTGGTGATAAAATGGATCAGAAAATAAAGTAAAAATCAAGAACATATATATATATATATATATATTTTTTTTTTTTCTTTTATTCTTCAGATTCTTTATCGTTTTTGGATTTAAACAACTTTTCTATAAATAAAATTTTTATATGTTTTTTCTTTTTTTAATTTAAGCATCTTTTTTTAACAAAATCATTAATCAACATTATTAAATTATCAGAAACCTAAGAGGTCAAGCATTATTAATTTCATCAATGGAAGAAATCTTGCCTTTGTAAGCAAGCTAAATATTATATTACAAAATAACTTTTCTGTAAGTCGAATCTTGCGTGCACGTGATTCGATGGGCACGAATATCTTGTGTTTGAATTAAATATAAATAAATTTATTTCAATATCTGTAATTGTAATATAGAAAATTGAATATAGTGAATGTGAGGATGGTGAAGAACCAGAAAAGCGTTTGATACCCGCCACTGCTTCTAAGATTGACTCTACGTTTCTTCGTTTCCATTGACTAAACATTCTTCATTCTTTCCTTCTCATTTTTTTCACTCTTTTTCAGGTATCTATCCTACGTTTCTCTCTCCCATTGTAATGGATTTCCAACCCTATCCTCTCCCTTCTCCTTCACACTCCATTTCCCTAAATTCCCGCTTTTTTCCTTTCTAATCGCTTATCTAGCTTTGTATTTTTACCAAAATTACCTGATTTCATAAGGAAATACCTCGATTGGCTGCTAATTTCTTGTTTTCAACTTTATAGAAACCAGAAGGATACGGAAAGCGGGTTCAATTTGATTTAATCGTTAGATTTTTTATTTTTGATTTTTGATTTTTGGGTGGGGGGCGTTGAACTGTTATTTTTCTTAGCTGTTGTTTGTTTATGTTATCATTTGTTGCAATCTACAATTGAGCTTGTTGGTCTTTGCTGGTTAAGGTAGACAGAGTATGGATATTGATTCGATTTTTGGGACAACTCGACCCGTGAGTGTTCCAAGGAAGAGTGCCATTTATGTGTGGGGATACAATCAATCAGGGCAGACAGGTAGAAAGGGGAAGGAGGATCAGCTTAGGATTCCGAAGCAGCTGCCTCCTGAGCTGTTTGGATGTCCGGCTGGCACCAATGCACGATGGTTGGACGTTGCCTGTGGCCGGGAGCACACGGCGGCAATTGCTTCTGATGGCTCACTCTTCACTTGGGGTTAGGACTTCTAATTCTCTTGCGTGTTTTACTTATTGTTTATTATTGCGTTCATTCAAGTACTTTCTGTGTTTTGAAGTGTTGAGACTGGTTTATTCCCATGATTGTTCTGTGCTTGTGTTATTTAGGCATCCAAAGGTATATCAAATTAATAAATTTGTAGTCAATTATTTGTACCTTCCCTCCGTCACTTTGCTAGGGCATAATGGTGGATCCAGAATTTGGATCTTCTCCTGCTCCCTTCCCTCCAGCCATCGTGCAGCAAACATCTAAACCTTTAAATTTGTTACGATTGGAAATAGAATATAATGAATGGTTGAGATTTTGGATGGAGAGAATCTGCATTTTGGATCCACCGTTAGAGTGATTTGTAATTGATTCCCACCAGGGAGCTCAGGTAGGAAAGGAAAAGGGCCATACCAAATTAGTAACAGTGAGCTCGTTCATGGGACTTCTCTTCCCAAATTTAAGCCTCCAAGCTATTTCGTTCCTATGTTCAGAGGCCTCAGGCATCTCCTTTCATGTTATATATATAATAGCATTGGTTGGCAACAGACATGTACTTTGTTAAGCAGTCAAGTTATTCCATTTAGTAGCGCGACCACACAAACTATTTTGATGTCGTTTCTTGCATGTGCAGTTACCCTTGAGGTTGTTTGTTATTTGAAAACTCAAGCCAGGGGTTGGTTGTTGGATTTAAAAAATAGAGGGACAGAAAGTGTAGGTCTACTTTTGGGAGGGAGACATGTTCTCCTTGAATAGTGCTTGCAGGAACTGACTTCCGTATTCTAGAACAAAAACATCTTAACAGAGTTCTCGTTGCACTTCAAATATTAGATGTGGTCTGTCAGCAGAGACAATCTTTCCTGTACAGTTCTTTCCTCTTTATAATTGGAAGTACTCCCATTTGATAATTTATTAAGAATTTACAATAGGGAACACCATGCATACCAATTTATTTGTTTTAGATTATT
>NC_028354.1:18433259-18510766 GCF_000741045.1 Vigna radiata var. radiata | reverse complement strand
CCATTATGCAATTCTACTTGTTTGTCTGTTATTTTTAATGGTTCATGCACGAATATGCTAGGGGCTAATGACTTTGGTCAATTGGGTGATGGAACTGAGGCGCGAAGGAAACATCCAAAAAAAGTAAAGCAATTAGAGTCAGAGTTTGTAAAATCTGTATCCTGTGGAGCACACTGTTCTGCTTGCATTGCTGAACCTCGAGAAAATGACGGTACCATCTCCACAAGAAGGCTCTGGGTGTGGGGCCAAAATCAGGTAATACCTCTTAAAGGATTAATACAATGTTGTCTGAAACAATCTATCATTTTCTTCTTCAACACACTGTTTGTATTCCAGGGATCAAATCTTCCAAGGTTATTTTGGGGAGCCTTCCAACCTAATACAGTAAGTATATATGTTTGAACACATACATATTGCGTGCATATTCATCATTGCTTAAAGAATAATGTTATTTATTTGATTTTTTTTTTTAAATTTTTGTTACTTTCTTTATTTAGAGGTAAATTTACCTGAGTACCTACTTCTATTTGTCTAAGCATGGTAGAGAGGAGTGAAAACGACAATGGAATAGCGTACTTATAATGGACATTTCCAAGCTCCATTTTCTAATTTGCTTTTTTTTCCTAAGAGTCAGCCAGCCATCATATCTGACCGTTGATTGGATATACATTTTCTCTTGCATATTTGTTATTCGTGCTTTATTGCCATGCCTAACTATGATTTTAGGTTTTCCTTTCTAAACAATGTTTATTTTTTAATTTATTTCTTATTTATATACTCATGCTCAGTGTCTTTTTTTTTTTTCACTATGAATAAAATCTGTTCCTTTTGTTGATGTAATTGCTTCTGCTAATGTAATTATTTCATAACATTTCCTATTTCCTAATTTCTTTCATGATGTATGAGTGAATCCATTCTCAGGAATTTAATATAATTTTATAAAATGTAAAGAAAACTGTGTAGTTTCTATTTCTTTTCTTTTTTTTATGGGGGGGTACAATTTTTAAATTATGTAATAGGAATTTTTTATTATGTTTTGCTGTATGTCCTTATGTCCTTTTTCCTTCCTATCTTCGCATCATTTATATCATCACACTTGTAGATTATCCGTGAAGTGTCTTGTGGAGCTGTCCATGTTGTTGCTTTGTCTGAAGAAGGCGTACTACAAGCTTGGGGTAACTCAGTTATTCATTCTTTGTTTACAGTTTTCTTTCTAAAATTATTGTTTATATACAACCTTGTAAATTTATGTCGATGACTACCTTTATTGATTGACATGAACGGAGGCATATAAGTTTACACAGCATTGAATGTAGGAAAGTAAACATGAGAACTTGCAAACTGGGTTTCTTGCCACCTACTAATCAGGGTTTTCTCACTGTTTTTATAAATCAGGCTACAATGAATATGGTCAACTTGGCCGTGGTGTTACTTGTGAAGGACTACAGGGTGCTCGTATTTTAAGTTCTTATGCTAAATTTCTTGATGAATCCCCTGAGCTTGTGAAGATTGCCAGAGTGTCATGCGGGGAGTACCACACAGCTGCCATTTCTGATAAGGGCGAGGTGTAAGTGATTTGAAGGACTTACTAAATGGAGATAGTTATAAATTTAAGCATGAGAATTGTGGTTTTCCGCATGACACGTTAGGGAATCTCACTTCGGGAGACAAGATGCAATGGAAATGCTGCATCTATTATGCAAGTTTCTATTCCTTTGGCTCGGCTATAAGCAAAAGTCGACTGTAGTTTTACATAACTGGAACCAACCGTGTAACCCTGTTATATTATATTCTGAGTGCCCTTGGTTTAAGTAGGTTCTGTTTGAAAAATATCTGTGGCGAGGTTTATTATTCTACTTGCAAGGTTTTCTGTAGGTTATTGGGGGTGGATCTTGTTCTGCTTAAATAGTATTATTGGGGATGCATAAGCAGTATCACCAGTAACTATTTATTAAATTGGGTTACTTGTTATAATACTTCCTCACTTGTTATATTTGTCCTTGGAGCTTGCAGTTACACATGGGGGCTTGGAAATATGGGCCAGCTTGGGCATTCTTCACTCCAGTATGGGGATAAAGAGTTAATTCCAAGGAGAGTGGTTACACTTGAGGATGTTTTCATAAAGGATGTGGCATGTGGTGGTGTACACACGTGTGCTGTAACTCAGGGAGGAGCACTTTATGCCTGGGGGGGTGGTCAGTCTGGGCAGCTAGGGCTTGGCCCCCAAACTGGATTATTCTCGTGTGTTGCTAATGACTCACAGACATTTTTCCGAAACATTCCAGTTTTAGTTGTTCCTAAAGGTGTTCAACTTGTTGCGTGTGGACATTCCCACACACTTATCTCTATGAGTGATGGTCGAATTCATGGATGGGGTTACAATAATTATGGCCAGGCAGCCAATGAGAAATGTACATATGCTTGGTATCCATCACCAGTTGACTGGTATGTATTTGTAACTTAAAGAAACCTTTTCATGACCACACAGGCATTTATATTGAAGTTTCTAAATCACAGGTGTGTTGGGGAAGTTCGGAAACTTGCTGCAGGTGGTGGCCATTCAGCTGTGTTGACCGATGCTTGTTCGCTAAAGGAGTTATGTGAGTTTGTACTTGCAGATAGCATGACTTTAGCCAATGCTGCTAAGGTTGAGGATATTGCATATAGAACTGGATCAGATGCTTTGGCACGCCTTTGTGGAAGACTCAGGTATGTGTCGTGTTTATGATTTTTTTATAAACTGCTGCTTAATTAGACAATCATTAAGTTATGGGATGTGACAAACATTATCAGTCAACAATTAATTAATCGTTGAAAGGAAAAACAATTGTTGGTGATGGTAGAAGAGCATAATATTTGATGGTAAAACTGGATTTATTCTTGAGCTGAGTTGGGGCTTCATGTTAAGTGTTTCTGAAAGAAAATTCTGGCACAATTGCCTGTTGTCATTGTTTTTTATTTCATGCACTTTTATGATACGGTTGTTCTCCCTTTCACTTTTCTTTCCTATTTTAGCTTTGTTATTTTCTCAATGAATGAAATGCTAATGTTGTGGCAACAACTTAATGGCAGAGAGTATATGCTTGCTGGCGGAGCTCTCGAACAAAAGGATGAGAAGAACAGTAAACTCAGACTTAGCATATGAAGTTAGTATTAGTAATTACTTGTGCATATTAAGTTGTATGATATATGTATTCATAATTGGATGGACGTCATTATTTGGACAAAAGCAATCATGCAATTGACAAGAAAGATCTTACGAGACAACGAATTTGTTCGTATAGAATCGAGGGATCACCAACTAGGTGCAAGAAATTTCTCAGAAATCTGATAGAACTCTTTATCTAAATTAGACTCTTTATTAATGTTGATTAGCTACTTTTATGGTATGCGTAGCTACAGTGGATGACTTCCTACTTTGTATCTCTCCTAATCCCAAAAAAAACAATGTTCCCTGCGTTTTAGAGCACTCTGCCGGTTCCAACTTTAAGCTATCTGTAATCAAGTTCCTGCTGCAACTTCCTATTCTCCATCCTCAACACATTAACGACTTTCTTGCTGGATTTTTGCCTTTTTTTTGCCAATAATTCAAAAAAAAAAATGGGTTCAGGTTAATGTAATAAGTATTGATATATTTTATTTTTAGGAAAATAAAAAAAAGGTTATATTTTTTTTATAATAATTGAAATTCAGTTAGTTTTATTTGAATTCTATATTAATAATATAATTGAATATATGTTTGAATTTTAGAAATTTTAAGTGAGTGTTTGTTGAAGGAAAAATCAATGTTAGCGTATAATAAACCTTAAAAAGTTATTAATGATTTTAAATTTACAAAGTAAAAAAAAAAAAAGTAAAGGAAAAAGAGACTCTCTTTAAAGTTAAACATATTAATCTTAAACGTTTTTTTAATAAATACACATGATAACACTTGATAATTACTAAGATTAAATTCATGTTGAATTATTTCAATTAATAATAGAATAAAAAATAATATTTAATTGTCTCAATCATTAATGAACTCAAATAAAATTGCAGAATTAAAGTATTCGTATGAATATTATAATTTTTTTCTTATTCATTAAAAACGAAACATTTCATACTTATTATATGAAGTTGACTATGTATCCACTAATTTAATTTAATAGTTCAATACTATCTAATTTAAGAAAGAGAATGCTAAATCTTATATTACTGATGAAAATAACAATTTAACATGATAAATTAGATTTTCAATAGGCGAAATTATTTGTTTTGGACATTTTGTGCTCCCAATCGTTTTTGTTTTTTGTTTTTTTTCTTTTGCATTAATCTTTTAATCTCATTATGATATTTTTTTCGATTTTATATTTTGTCACATGAAAGAAAAATCAATAGGAATAAAATCCTGCGGCTTCGAGCATGATAAGGTTATTTAAGTGAAAACCTACTTCATCCCTGCATCCGAATTTCAAAATAGAAATAGCGACTACGTATAACTTACATACATCTCTTTTCAATCTTTTCACTCATCTTTATCCAAACTGGGTTTAATATTGAAGCCTTAAACCCGCTAGAAATAAAACATAGATACGCACTTTCTGGGAAAATAACTGCTTAATACCATTAATCTCAGAATGAACAATGCAATAAGTTTGAGCCGTTATTATAAGCTCGGCATATTTAAATTAGCTATTCTAAGATAGATATAAATATTGATATAGATATAGATACATAATATATATATATATATATATATATATATATATATATATATAGCTGAGCGTCACACATTAATTATCTGACATGTCAGATACTTTGTATAATGATGTCAGATATGCAGCATCCATGGTGGGATGAGTGAATGGCCAGTTGGCACTGTTTGAGGTTCACCCATTTCTTCCATCGTTGCTCTTCCTTGCAATGGCCCACTGCACCATTTTCACACTTCAATCAATCAACTTAAACTATGCATTACTTTTACTATGTCAAGTTATTGAATTAATTTTCTTTTTCATTAACCATTTTAATTATTTCCAAGTTAGAAATCTTTATTGACATTAGGACCGTAAGATATCATGAAACTAGCTTATGGTCTGTATATTGATAGAAAAAAATAAGAGATGTTAAATATTTGTCATAGAGCTATAGTTATTTTCCTCTTTGATGTCTTGGAATAGAGAAACAAGATAGAGATACCTGAGAGTTAAAGAAGGAACAAGTCTTTGTGGTGGTAATAGCTGTGGAGAAGCTAAGTTGAGATTGGTTGAATTTTGGCCAAGAGTTTCTGGTACGCTCTGTGGACGTTCAGTCAATGTCTTCCCTTTCTCTTTCATCTGTTCATAAATTCCATTGAAATGAAAACTTTTTCTTTATCCTTTATCCTTCATTGAATATATACAAGATTTAGATTGAAATGTTAATACTTCTTCTACCTTTGCTAGCTTGCTGTTTTGCTCTTGTAACGTTCTTGCCTGTCATGTCATATTCACAATATAAAACCAATGTTTTCATGTACAAGCAAATAATTCTTTTGAAATATATTCAATAATCCTAGTTACACTTTACTTCACAAGCCATGCATGAAATCCTGACAATATTCAATGTCACCCAACACAGATATATCTTACCCTTTTATGCAGCTCTGAGATAGATTGATTCATAACTTGATTCTGCAAAATTCAAATTCATCTGTCAGATGAAGAACATATAAAAGAAAAAGAAAAAGAAAAAGGAAAAAAGAAAAAGAAAGCCATATATATAGTAATACAATTCTTTACTTAAATCAATAAGAAGCACTATTCACCTTTCTTGTTCGGATGCGCTTCAGAGATGTGTCAAGCTGCTGCTCCAAACTCTGAAGCTCTTTCAAACTCAAGGGATCCAGCCCATTTCCCAAGAAATTCCTATATTCAAGATTATATAAACTATATATATGATTCATTCTTTCCACATAAGTAACATTTATGAAAGTTAGACGATATTATAGGTCTAGTTTTTTTATTTAATGATCTTTGTAAAATGTAAATTACTTTCAAACGTTGTTCTTCATCGAATGGATGAAATCTGAATAACGTACCTTACGTTCCTCTCCAAGACTTCAACTTTTGCGGTGAGCTTGATATATTCGAAAGACCAATTGCCCTAATAAAATGATCTTCAGTTATTACTGATGTGACTTACGTCGAAAACAAGTATATATGGTCATATTCACTATCATGCATTGTGTATAAAAATCATATTAAACACAAGTGAATGAAGTTTTCTTGTGTTTTTTTTATCATATAATGTCAATTATCATTAACTATACTATGTTAGTTTCCAATGCATGGCCAACTTTTCCTTTCTTTCTTTCTTTCAAGATAACTTTGTAATACTAAGAAGATTTGTGTCAGTTCTCATTGTAAAAGTAGTATTTCTAAAAACATTTTGGCAATTACATGTCAAGGTTAATTCAAGTTAGGTAGCCTTAAACAAATCTGTGATTGAAAGAAATTATAGGGTTTATATAAATATTATTTATATGAGCAAAGTTGTTTAATATATTATTCTTTAAATAAAGAAAGTAATAAAAAATAATACTTTAAATTGTAATATGTGATATCAACCGTATTATTTATAAAAAATGAAGTTAACCACTCCCTTTATCAAAATTGGCATTAGAGTGAAATTTTTTTGTAAACTGTTAAAACATATATTTTATTATAAGACACAAAAGTAAACTTAAGAAAAAAAACTCATTTAACAATTAATTCCCATGCAATAATTAAAAACAAGACTTAATAAAAAAAAAAATTCTCATAGTTATCGTATAATGTATATTCCGTATAGATAGAAATCATATATATATATATATATATATATATATATATATATATATATATATATATATATATATATGGAAGATGATGAAGAACCTGCGAGTCATTGTTGGTTCCAGTGAGTGCTGTATGAGTATATCTCTCGTAACGTTCCAAGACATCTTCCATGCTGTTACATGAGTCAAAATAAATAAAAAATACAAAAAAGAAAAACTATAAAAAGATACAAGAAAGTTCATAATTCTTTTGGTTTAAAATACTCTAAATATTTCAGAAATTCTATACATTCAATGAAAGTTACGTGAAATGGGAATGCAATTCAGAAAAATAGTTAATAAGTTAATCTATATCTAAGTTTTGATTTTTCTCCATTAACAATTTTTTTTTGACAGTTTCTTTTCCTTTCACTTTATCGCTAAACCTCCTTTTGACTCCTACTTGCTTAAGTTTTATGTTTAAATTTGTATAGTTTTTTCATTTTTAATTAATTTATTTTTCCTCTATCTTCTATTCACTTACACAAATAAACACAACCACTTTGTTAATTATAATGGTTGGAAGTTCCCATGTTGGAACTGATTGCATAGTTTAGCTAATTGGGCCACAACTGATCACAAAAGAACATGTATTAATAACATTCCTTATCTAACTTTACATGTTTTAAATAGATTTACAGCATAATTACATTTTTATTCTAATATTACCCATAATAAATACTCTTACTAATTTAAGTTCTTTTATTGTTAGTCACAGCCTAATAAGGTGAGAATAAATATTGTTGAACATTTAAGAAGTGCAAATCAGTTAGGTAGAAAACAATCCTTTGGATTATTCACAAAAATATGTATTGCTAAATGTACTTATTCTAAAGATTAAATGTAGAATTAGAAAGAATGAAACACAGAAAAGTGTAAGAACATTTTAGTAAAAAGAATTCTTTCAATAAGTAATTTTTTCTTAATATGTATATAAAAGAAAATCTTAAAGAGTAGACAAAATAACACAAAGTGAGTAGCATTTTGCACATTTTCAGACATAAAAGGGTGACATTGACCTATGAGAACATGAAGATTCTCATAGTATTTGCTAAACTTTATAGTTTGAGTTTCCACCTATGGAGAACTTCTGATTGTCAGACTGCACGGAAAACAATGCATAGCATATTGTTTCATGTTCAACCAACTAGTCCTGTTTATATTTCAATCTATTCACTGTAGCTACCAACCTCTAAAGATCCTAAACATTACCTTTATTGCAATTTTCTTTTTCAAATTAAATTTAGGTATTTCTACACCTCTATACACGAAACAAACTAATCCCTAATTGAGATATCATATGTAATTCTATTATGAAAACTAATTAATGCTAAAACTAGAAATAAAAAGCTAATCCTTATATTTATCAATGGCCTTCACTAGTTAAAGATCAAGTTATTAATTACCTTTTTAGATGGTGAATTACAGAATAAATCAATGATTTAGATATTCATTGTCAAGGGCACTCTTTATTTTGAATGCTGCTTAAATTTCTGTGTTTGGTTTGAGTTCATTCAACGCCACTGGCTTTGTCATGTATTTATGGAACAACGTTGTCATATCTACAAATGACAGTGTTGTTATATTGTGTGTACGACACGGGTCAATTACATAAGCAAATACCAAATCTACTGTCGTGTTGCCCATAGCCATTAAACTACGGTTTGAAGTTTCTTAAGGAAACAAACACGATTGATTCTAATCCTAGCAAGTAAGGGGAAGGCAAGGAGTGTTTCAAGATAAAATCTTAAAGAGGTGTAACAACAACATTGTCATCGACTATTTAATTTTTTGCACAGTGTAATTATTGTCATCAACATTGTCATATAATAGTTATTCATAAATTATTAAAATCGACTAGGGTTAAAGATTAAAATATGATTTCTTCTAATCTCACAGTCAAATATGATTTACCTTCTATTAGATTAAAAGAAAATTTTAATGAGTAACTTTACTCATAAAAATAATGTAATCTCTCCTCTCTATGGTGAAAATTACAAAACTTAAGTTAGCATATTTACATCTATATGTAAACTCGAGTTTATGATTTAGCAAACATAAGAAACTTAATGAGAAAAATTCCAAATGAATCACGAATAAACAACTCATATATATACACACCTGTAACTCCACAGAAGCAATACATATATGATATCTTTCATCTTTTTACTGTGCAAATATCTAGTGCATAGTAGGTTGTAATTAATAATTAGAAAATAGTAAAGTGTTCGGGGAAATATTTTAGTGTATTTATAGAAAGTCGAAATGATTAGACATGGAAGAGTTAACGCAATAAACCTTTATTAGAATGTCCTACCCTAAAATAATTAAAATAAGCGCATTTAAGACAATTTGTGCAAATTGTATTACTTTAGATTAATCTAATATCTGCATACAGTAATGCAATATATTATAGAACCACAAAAGCTTGCATAAACATTTTCATCAGTGTTTTGTTTTCGGGATTAGAGAGGTAGGGTACAGCAATCTGTTGTTTTCTGTTTGTTGCATTGTATTTAAAGGATGAATTAAATAGCATAGTTGTACCTATAGAAAAAAAACAACCTAAGACTTTAAATTCCCTACATATTGAACGCTATCGGTGTAGCATTCATTGCATCTCTCTTCTCACTATATATCTTCCAAACATAATGTATGCATCTATAGATCCTCGAGTATTCTTCTGTATTTCCATAACTTCTTTGTCATATTGTTTATACATATCAAATTATATTTTCCACCATCATCATCATGATCCTAAACCCTAGTTCATCATATCTATAACATACAACAGAAACAGATTTTACAACTTTAAAAGTATTCATGAACGCATTATGGGAAATAAAAAATTACTCAATCATATAACAATATTTATGCATATAGTTGTTTTGAAATGTGGTAAATCTTACTTTCTTAATATATAAATAAGAGATTCTAATGGTGATTCATCACAATATGAAAGACACATTTAATTTCATTCCGTCGAACCTATTTTTATTACAAATTATATCAATATAAGACTGTAATGTAAAAATGGTACTTTTTTCTTATATATAACATGTTTTCAGAAAATCATTTACTTTTATATTTAAAACATGTTTTCAGAAAGTCATTTCTTCTTACTGAAGTACTCTTCATTAGTAAAAAAAGCTTCTCTCTCTCTCTCTGATTTGAAAATACAAATACTTTATAAATTATTATTTCCAAATGATATAACTAATTTTTTTAAAGAGTATGAACTTGTTAAAAGAATATAGGAATGGATGAAGCATTAATTATGTGTATTAAATGGTTTGGTAAAACTATATTTGTGTTTTTAAAAGAGTGAGTGTAGTTTTGTGAAAACAGAAAAGGTTGTGGTTTGGTTATGCTTTTGCCTTTTATAACGAAACCAGAAGTCCAGTCTTGAGAAGCTTTTTCAGTTAGTATGTAACTACTTTTGCCAAATCCTAAAACAAAAGATACCATTTTGCGTCAGCTACTGGATTATAAACAGTAACTGGTTAAAGCGTCATCTGTTGGATCATAAATAGTCACTGCTTATTAGAGACTTGTTCAGACTATGGTTTGCACACTTTTCAATACATTCAAACTGTGCCTCCTGTCTTCATATATATATATATATATACTTTTACTTCATCGTTTTTCTTAGACACAGATTGTTTCTTGCTGGTACTTTTCAACTAAACTCCGTTAAGGTTACCACAAATATAAACTAACATGCACTGTGTCGTAGCTTCTCATTACCCAGTGGATCAGAGAAGACAAGCTACTAGGATCTTGTATAGCAGACACTCCCTTCCAAGGTGACACAAAGCTCAAGGCTGATATATTAATTACTTTTAGGTATAGGTTTTATCACATAATTTGACTTGATATTTATAGTATACACATATTCATACATATACCTATAAATAACAAAGAAACCACACGCTGACGCAGACATATAAAACTCTTGTATGCCTTTGAGTGCTATACATATATATTCTATAAAAACATTTAAAGAAAGCTTTAAGAAAGCAATAAAGAAACTTCCATTACGAGTTCATCATGTATATATATCTGTGTGAGTGTGTAAATAGCGAAATATATGACAGATTGAAACTAAAATTCAAAACAAAAAAGAAAACCTTGGCATTGAATGAATACTACTATTGTATTGGTCGAAACATATGTTTAGCAGTGTACTATAAATAAGGTCAAACAGAAAGAGAAAGATAACAAGCAAAATCAGATGGAAGAAGGAGAGAAAGAAAAGACGCATGAAACATGGACGTTTGGAAAATTAGAAGTTGTGATAGAAAGGTGGATCGAGAACAAGTTAAAGAATAAAGAAAGGAGATGTAATAAAATAGGAAGAAAAAAAGAAAGTGAAGTGAGGAATGAGTGTAGGAAGGGACCTGCGTTCAGAGGAATACTCAAAAAGCTTGCCTTTGGTAGAGAACATAATCAGAGCGACTTGAGCATCACAAAGCACAGAGATTTCGTTGGCTTTCTTGAGAAGTCCCGTTCTCCGTTTGGAAAAGGTGACTTGCTGGCTTGTTTTGTTCTCGATCCGTTTGAGCTGAACCCTACCCCTTCCCATCTGAGTAGTATGGTAATTCTACGAAAGCACAGTAAGAATTATTAGCTGAAAAAGGAGAAACAGAAGAGAAAGGGTATATATAGAGAGAGAGGGTTAGTTGAGTTGGTTTGTATAAAGAAGGAAACCCTAGAGAGTGAGAGTGGTATTTCACCTGAAGAAACGGAAGGTGAGAAAGAGAAAGAGAAAGAGAAAGAAGAAAAGAAATGGAGGGTTGTCTAATAATAGAATAGCATGAACATGAGCATAAGCATGAGCATGGGCATTGATATTATTAAATAAGGATTTGTGGAGAAAAAAGAGAGGGAATAGAATAAAATTGGGAAAGGAATGGAAGTGAGGTACTATGCGTTGTCGAGTTGTGATTGGAGGAAAGGATGAGGTACGATGCGTTGTCGAGATGGAATTGAAGAGGAGTGAAGTGTCGTGTTGACAGGGCTTAACGTTGGGAGACAGACCGTACGAGGATGTGGGTCCCATGGATAAGGAGCAACCGGAATGGGGTTTCCTGTGTTCTCTTTGTGGCACTCAGCCTTCGCTTCTCATTGGTTGACGGCGCCTCCTTCCCTTCACACTGTTTTTTTTCTTCTTTTCAACTTGAACAAATCAAACACAATATTATTAAAACCCATAGCTTCATCTACTCTACTCTAATTACTCTAATTAATTAACTAACACCATTTTCTTTTCTTTTTCTGTTTTTAAATACCTCAGAGAATGAGAAAGATATATTTTTTCAAAATCATAATGATTGTTTAGTATATTTAGGTGTTCACGATGAAACAATAATTAGATACCTTTGAGCATTTAATACTTAGATGAAGAAGATAGTGAAACTTTAAGGACAAATTTTATTGTAGAAATAAAATATTGTGAGGTACTTGATTGTTTTATCATACTTTACCAGCAAATAAAGTTTTTCAGGAGATGAAAATAACCTTTTTAAGAGGACAAGGATGGTGTTGTCACATATATAAATTTCTAAGAATTGAAGATATATAGGTGTCATACTTATTATCATGAAGGTGAAATTGAACTCATTCATAAAGAAAGTGTATGTTGGCAATTGGTTTAAAAGGCTTTATAGTATGGCCACCATAAGAGATAGAGCTAATCGTTATTAATGAAACATTTACATCAACATTTTGTTTATAACAAATAAGTGTATTTTAAATACAATACTTATTTATTTAAAAACTATAATAAGATATGTATAATATATTTTTATTTATTTGCAATAATAAATAATTTGTTGTTGTATTTAAAATCTGTATAATATTTCCAATGATACTATCTTTGAAACATTTGAAACATTGGAACAACAGAAAAAAGAGCTAAATATATATCCTTAGGATGTTAACGGATCAGATACGGATAATATCTATATGTAATCTGACTTACAAAAAAAATCTGACCTGTAACCCACTCGTTACCTACACGGATATATATTTAAAAAATATTTATGAATTCTAAAATACCTGTAAAAAATTAAAAAATATATATTTTATTCATTTTTAAATAAAATTACAAAAAATATATATAATATAATATAAAATAAGTCAAATAAAAATATAATTTTAATTTTAATTAAATTTAACTTAATAAAATATAAATTAATTTTTAATTAAATTTAATTTCAAAAATAAAAATTAATATTTTTTTATCACGGATAATAAATATCTGCGGATATAACTATTTATCACAGATTTTATTCACAAATATTTGTACCCGCAAATTATTTTATAGGTATGAATATCCATAACTATCTATATTTATACGTTTTTTCATTTTTCATTTTCTTAATTAAAATGATATCATTTTAAACTACTATTTAAAATATAAATTCTTAAGACTTTTTTTATCTTAATCTATAGTCAGAATATAAATTTAAACAAGATTGATCTAATTTAAAACGGAAATCTAATTAAAAATACATAAATAAAATTAAATTATACATGTTTTTTATAATTAATATTTATTTACCAATAACTTTATGTATCATTGTCAAATAAATAATTAAAATATTTCATAGATTGAAAGTAAATCTTTTATATCTATTGTAAGTTCTTTTATTATCTCCCATTATTTGTGCAAGTAAATCCTGTAATAATATTTTATTTAAGTAATACATGTAATATTTTTTATTAAAAAAAATTTAAAAATAATTAAAAAGCGTAAGAAATTCAAAACTAACAAATATTTTATTAAAACAAAAAAAAAACATAATATTTAGATTCCTAATAACACTTTTAATTTTCTTTAGAAATATTAGTTAGATTTTGTAATTCAGCAGCTTCTTTATGTGTATTTTTTTTTCTGATAATATGTTTAGACGGAAAGACAAGAAATTATTTGTACCTTTTTCACGAGTTAAAGTAACATTTTTCTCATAGTTATATTTAAAATTTGTAATCATGATACTTCTTGTCACGTGTGTTCTTTTCATATAATTTAAGTACATAATTTAAAAAAAATCATGACACGACTTTTGCTTAAGTATTACATTAAGTTAAATTTTGTTTAAATTAATAATTTTCTGTTTTTTAATCATTATGGTAAGTGTTTTTAAGGCTGGCTTAATCCTTAATCGCTTATTTTATTTTGTTTGAAAGAGCAAAGCATGTTACCTATTTTAGAAATAAATTAAGATAGATATTTATAATTTTGTGGTAGAAATATTCCTTAATTAGTTTTATTGTGTAATTGAGACTGTAATGGAAGAAGCAAATTGCAGTGCCACGATTGTGAATATGTCATCATGCCTACGTCTTTTCACTTCCACAATGCCTTCTGTGTAATAAATAAACTATTCTTAGTCAACTTATATGGATTATTTTCTTTCATCTTAAATATATAAAAGAACCCAATGTATACCAACTTAAGGATTTGGTGATATTAATTTTTCTTTTAAAATATTAATTTATTTTTTTTATTTACATTTAATTAAATTTTAAGAGACTATAATAAACTTAGGTACTTTTATTTTATGTGTGTTAAAAGAAATTTTCTAAATTTTTATATTTTTTTAATTGAGATACAGAAAATAAAAAAAAAATCATGAATTTGGTTATTTTTAATAGAATTTGTTATAAAATTATTTTCAAATTTTTATAATTTTTAATTGAGTATATATCATCAATTAAAATAATGTTCGTTTCATTTTGAAATCTCAGATAAAGTATTATAAATTTAGACAAATAAAAGAATAAAATTATAAAATCTTAATTATATTAATAACAAATAATTATTTTATTATATAAATTAAATCTAACCTACTTAATATTGATCTCATAAACATATAAACACTTTTTTATACACAAATTCTAAATCTTTATATGAAATTTTTAATTCTTTAACTATTTTAACATAAGATTTGTATTAAGAAAAGATATTTAAAAGGATTAAGAAATTAAGTTTATGTTTAAAACCAAACTTTTTGGTTGTTTTATTTATGTTTAGATTCTAAAATATTTTTTGATGACTAGATACCTCCAAATAACATAGATATCTATTATGCATATGAATAATAAAGATAAAACACAAAAGTAATAAGAAAATATATTATATTACACAAAGAAAGCCATAAAGAATATAGGTACCTTACATCTAATTCTAATATAATGGAAGTTTAGTTAATTCTACACACCTAGAATACAAATGGATATCAAAATGGTGGAATGGATGAAGGAAAATGAAGCTTTTGAGTCTTGGAATCTATGCATGTGTGTTGGCCTATGGTGTATTCCCATAACAGAAAACTCCTTATTTTGTCTAATTCTCAATATTTTAACCACTCTTAAAAAGTGTTTTGTCGTTGGGTGAGCATGGCCTTTTACTAGACGGAAGATTGTTCTTTTTCACTGGGTGTGACAATATCGTTATTGGACAAGTAGATAGTATTTTCATTGAACAAGTGGGTGAGTGGTTGGGCGAGAATGTCTTAATAGGAAACCCTCTACTCTTCTCCAATCTTCCACTTTCCTACTATCGACAATTAATCTCCACACTGATAAGATATTGTCTGCTTTGAGACAAGCTCTATTGGATTTGCTTTTGGTATCACTCCAAAAAACCTCTTATCAATGAAGATATCTTATGTGTATATAAATTCATGTCCATATCTTATTTTATCTGATGTGAGACTTTTGTACCCAGTTTTTAAAAGTTAAATTTGCTTATTTCATCTAACCAGAAATGACATATCCATTGAGAAAAGAGACTAGAATTCTTTGAAAGGAGAAATTAATATAAGTGTAGCCTATTGGTTTTATTTGAACACATGTCTTTTCTAAGAAAAGATATAATGTAATGCAAATTATGCTAAAAACGTCTAATTGACCACACTTATAAATCATAGATCAATTTAAATTAATTTTGCATTTCAACTGAATGGTACAACATTAGTTCCATCACAAGTTAACAATTACTCCACAAACATTGTCCAATATTTCATCCATTTATTACAATCTTATTATCATCAGAAATTAGTATGAATATAATTTTTTACAAACTTTTCTTTATCTCAAAGTTAAAGTTTCAAGAAAGTGAACTCCAATATAATAATTTTTGTGAATAATTTTACTAAAGAAAGGAACGAAACTATATAAAGTAAAGGAAACTTACTTTATTTGGATTTCTGATAAAAAAAAAATATCCTAATCTACACAAATAACTTCTTAATTGATGAAGAATATATCTGACGTAATATTAAGCTTTTGTAGAGTAATATAAGTGATGAAAAAGATAGTAATACAATCTTACTAGAATATAGAAAAAACGACAGTGCAATCTGTTGAAAGAAAAAGCATATTCAGTATAATTTAAATTGGAAAAGTGATTAGTGAGATATAGGAATAGGACCACAATTATTTAATATATATATATAAGTAAGCAAAGAAAGAAGAAGTCTCAAATCCATGATGAATAACCTAATCCGGACCCATTTCCCTAGGCTAATTAAAAATAGAAGCAAGTTGATTGTATTGAGTTAAGATTGTGGATATGTACAAAAACAGGCATAAACTTATAAATATGTTATATGCTAGTTATGACAACAAAGGTTGTGCCCTTGTGGTCCACCAACATTAAACCACCATTTTCATATTATTATTTAGTACAATTAAAAGACTAAACTCTTAGGTGGTCCCTATTTCTTTAAACAATGCTCTTATTACTTTTCCTTTTTCTATTAAGAGAGACAAAATCCTAACAATACTTTCTTGCATGCTCAATCCATTCTCACTATAAAATTATACAAAGATATTTCTAGAATAAAAAAGTTAAATAAATAACAACTAACTTTTTTATTACTTATATTGAGTCAATTAATAATTGATTTATAGATATGAGGTCTCTATTAATAATAATCCCCTTTTTGGGCCAAAGTTAAAGTAAAACCTACCCTTCATTTTTGGGGGTTGCTATCTTCACCTTCCCATTTCTTTCCTCTACCTCCCCAATTTTTTGTTCTTTTTTTTATTATAAAAATATCTTTTTTGATTTACTTTTTTGACTTTTATATTTTTTTACTTTTTTTATTTTAATGTTATTTCATAGTCTCCATCTCTCTCATTGAATAAGATTTGTCTCTTCTTCCAGCTCCGTGACACCTCTCCAAGACTGAGATCCATGGCATCGGCAGCGCCGCTACCTGAGAGGATGACTTTTGAGAGCGTCGGAGAGAGAGCCTTAGAGACTTCGAGGGCGGAGACGCTCCAGGAACATGAGAGGAACTCCATGGGCTTAGAAGGAGGTTGACATCAACCAGGAGCAATTGCTCGAGGTCTTTCGTTCCTTCGACCGCGACGGCAACGACTACATCACGGCGTCGGAGCTCGCCGGCTCCATGGCAAAGATGGGCCATCCCCTCTCCTGCAACGAGCTCACTCTATGATGGCCGAGACCGACAGCAACAATGACGGTGTCATTAGCTTCAACGAGTTCGTCACCCTCATGGCCAAATCTATTGCCGATTTTCTCGGCCTCCATGTCATCTAGAACCTCCTCTCCCTTTTTCTTCATCTTTTTCTTTTGTAACTTTTTTAGGCTGCATTCGCTTGACTTCCTTATATATATATATATATATATATATATATATATATATATATATATATATATATATATATATATATATATGGAGATTCTTGTTGTTTTTTAATAAGAAAAAATTACAAATAAGTTTGCAATTTTTTTTCTCTTTATTTGACACGAATTTTCTTACACTTTCAAGATGCTGCATCGTGGAATCTCGTGATGTTATGAGAAAATGTAGAAGATGAGATTATGTCAATGAATTAGTGTCCCCTGTTTTTTTTTTTTTTGGTGTCTTTTGTCCCAGTTTTTCAAGCTGATCTTTTTCTTCGATTTATTCTACAGGGGACCTATACTCTCTAGTTGGTAATTCGATCAATCGAGTAAATTTGGTAACTTCTAACAGTGTACAAGTGAGTTGACAAGGAGCTGATATAGATTTACTCTTTTACCTTAAATGGAAGTTAACATTCGTTTTTGCTTTAAACGGATGTTAACATCCGTTTTTACCTTGAACGGATGTTGACATCCGTTTTTACCTTAAATGGATGCTAACATCTGTTTTTACCTATGTTGACATTGCTTAGGAAAGTTTTACGGAATAGTATCTAGTCATTTATGCACTTACTTTTGCAATTAAAGCTTTGATAGATACCACCACCTTCAAGCAAGGTTGTGATGATTGAACTTTGTTTTTTCGGTAAAATTTTAACTTTAAAAATAAATCTTTACTAAAAGGATAAAATAGAAATAAAAAAATAGAGTGATGGGTAAAAAAGAAAGGGGAGGTGGAGGGAGCAAATGGGGAGGTGTAGAGAGCAATCCCCTCCATTTTTTATTTTTCTGGTCTGTTAGGTTTATTGGGCCTGTTCTGCCTTTTTATAAAAGATAGTATTTTTCTTATTACACCCCCAACATTTCTTAGTTCACCTCCTATTTTCAGAATGACATTTTACCTTTTATGAAAGTGTGACTTCTAGATTACCTAGATTTTCAGAATGCACGGCTCGCATTCTACAACAAAGTTACCAAAACGTATATAATAATTTCCAGAATAAACTCTTTTTAAACACAATCTAAAACAGGTTTTTATCCGCAATGTGTTTTCAATCAAATATAAATAAAATATTGAAATTGATTTGATTTAAAAATAAAAAGTAAACAATAAATATCTTTATTTATAAGCTTCTTTCACATGAATATATAATCAGTTTAATATTTATAAAGATAATACGAAAAGTAGTTAATTTGAAATCGAGAAGAAAGAAATGTTAGCGTAAGAAGAACAATTTAAATAATCAAAAGAAGTTTTTAAAAGCCCTAAAAACCTTCCCAACAGTTAAGCCATGAGTCTGAATTAGAAAGGATGAAAACCATGCCACTGTTTCAAATTAAGGAAAAAATACTATACAAGGATATCTGAATAGAAGAAGGAAAAAGCTGGCATTGAATTTTTCTTTATACAATGAAAGATTGAAAAGAGGATTAAGAGTTTCAGGAGATTTTTTAATCCTCCACTACTGATATAATGGAAGCGTTATGAACAGAAAACTGAGCTCACATGAAGTGAAGGTTAACATGTGATGCAATAGAAGAAAATTATAAGATGAAGTTCAGATTTCTAATAATAAGAAAAGGATCCTTCAAAAGTTACTCGAATGTTATAAATGCCACATGTCTATGGGAAATGGTTCAAAAGTTTGAACAAAAGTCACAGCTGTTTCTTATACCAAAATAAGAATAATATAGAAGCATTTGGCTTTGCCCTTTGGTGGGGTGTTTTGCTTTTATGTCTCCAACTGAATACTGAGCCTAAATAGCTCAAAGCATCCACCCTGGAATAAAGCCACTCACTTGTTGAGCTGGAGTTGTTGCAGTTATCTGATCTGAAGCGACAACATTGTACCTGTAATCAGGACTGAACAAAAGGGACACATTACAATGTAGATCAGATAACAGTACTGTTCAAATAAACATTTTCTAATCACATATGTTACCCAATCTGCAAGGTGGGATTGCATTCCAGTGGCTGGAAGAAGCCCTGAGACTGAGAATTCTGTGGACCACCATATTGCATACTTTGATCACCCGCTTCCCATGATTGCCTGTAGTGATTTCTTGAGTTGATTTCTTCCAGCTGCCAACAAGTAGTAGTCATCAATCATGTCCATCAGGGACCTTAATGTGAATTTATGTTACACAACCAATCTTTTTAGGAGGTAGAAGCACATGGTGGATAATGGTACACTATTACCTTCATTGTCAAGGATCTGTTTGCTTCTACCAACATCTGCTCCTGCAACAAAAACAATAGCAATACCTTCAAATTATTACAATCCATAGAGTTGCTTTATTCCTTTGATAAGGTCAAACAAGGTACCTTGTTTTGAAGATCAGCCAACTGATCCAGCATGAATTGTGTCTGCGATTTGATGTTTCAGCCAGTGCCAGGTAACAAACAAGAGTCACAATATTAAGCTTTTCTTATGGAAATTTCACACGAGGATAGAATTAGAAGTACACAATAAATCATATATATAATGAGGCACACACAATATGTATAAGTTTCGTATTACAAAAAGAAGAATGTGTTACTGACGACTTCTTCACATCTAAAAATGTCCAAAATCTTTAATGAATCGATTCTATTGCATTGATTTTCACTTTTCTATAATGCAATTCCATTTTCAGAATGTTTGGAAGTACCAATTCAGCATAATCTTTTCAGCTGATAAAAAATTCATGGCACATCATGTCATTATAGGCCTTTAGCATATACAGTGAATGATGCACTGGCCATGATATCAGAAAAAAAAATGTCATAGCAAAATACTCACGAAAACGTGTTAAATCAAGCGGAGGAACGTTAAGCTTCTGCAACTACTGATACAAAACTACGTTAATGAATTTAGGACCAACTCAAGTAAAATTCTTTGTAAAACATTCTACGGGAGAAAGAATGAAAAAAAAAAAAAACAAAAAACTTGTACGAAATATAAAACTGGCCTGGATGATTTTCACTTCATGTATAATCTCATTTTAGTGTTAATTTTTATAAAAGATGACTTTCACTTCATGAACAATGTAGTTTATAATTTTCTGATTTGCTTATCTTTTTATGAAAAACTAACATGCTTAAATTATCCATCATTACCTTGGTGGACCTCACTTGCTTTAGAGAAGAATCCAATTGCCGTTCAAGCTGCTCAAGTTCTTTGGTATTCAGTGGACCCAAGTCTTCCCCTAGAAGGTTTCTGCAGTCAAAGTAATTGACTCTTGTCATTGGATATACAAACTAATCTCGAACAAACATGATAAAAATATTTCATGACTAATGAAATGTTCACAAGAAATACGCAGAAAGTTAGTATTATTTTAACATGAATCATTTCATTACATGTCTTCTAAATACTATCCTGTTAAATTCACCTTTGGGTTCTTTGAAGTGATTCAAATCTTGCTTTCAGCTTCAAGTATTCACGGTAGCTGCTCTGCTACAAATGAAAAATAATAAGAATTAGAAGATGTCACAGTAACAGAAAAACTATATACATATATGTATGCATATATTGCACGTTATATATTTATTTATATATTACAGTTTCCCATAATTATTTAAATTGTATGCCAATAAACAGCTAAAGCAGTTCCTATATACCTCGAGCTCTTTAGCAGGTTTGCTAACTTCCACTGCTCCATAACTGCATTTCTGGTACCTTTCAAGTGTTTTGAGCATGCTGATTTCAAGGTGGACAAGGAAAAAGGAAACATTTAATTTGATGATGATGGCATGGATAACCATACATAAGCCACTATTACTAAAAGGATGTCAATTAATCAACATTATATATCTTGTGTTTTGCCTCTTTACTATTTGTCCTTGTGTATCTTGAAAGTAACATTTGAAGTAGATGGATTTTGTGAACACAAATCTTTCAAACCAGAAGCTGACTACAAAAATATACTGACCAGGTTTTAGAGAATGCTGCATACAGTGGAAAAAATAGTTAGCAGCATTTGCATTTATATAAGCTAACCAAACTGTAGTACATGATATATACAGTTAATAGTAGGGCATGCGAATTATTATATATATTAGGCCACAGAAAGCAGAATTAATGAATTGAAGCTTTTAATTAATGCTAGAAATAGTAGAGCAAAGCAAAGATCAGAAAGAAAAAAGGACATTATAGATTGGAAACATTGAATTATCCATGTCTCTGAAGAACAAGTAACTAACACTCTTGTTTTGTTTGGTGTTAAATGGAAGTTAGAAAATATCTTAACAAATTCCACTCAGATAATACAATAAATTTAAATAAAATCCATTTTGTGAAAAAATCAAGTTTTCTGAACTAGTAAATTTAATATTGTTTGCAAGAGCTACTATATGTATATATATTGGTCTTAGACCTGAATATTCGTAAACAAAGTATGTAATATTACACCACAAAAGTTTGTAGGTTAAGTTTAAAGTTTACATGTTTGCGTTCTCCTTCATTTAGTATCGTGAGTATTCTTTTTTAAATAAAAACTGAGAAAAACTAAAAGAAGTCAAATGGCTAAACATAAATAATAACACTTGTTATATCCATCTCCTAAATATCAAGTTAAAAAGGTGACCAGAATAAAACTTGTTCAAGATTATTTATTTTAATATCTTTAACAAGAGCTTTTTCACCGAAAATCTTATTCTTAAGTATGAATCTAAGTTTATATAAGATAAAAATAGTTTAACATATTTTTCGTGGAATTTAATGAAACATGTTAACAACATTCTACAAGTCTAAGATATAAGTTCTCTATGTAAATGTTAAAAATCTGGACAATACATTGGACTAGAAGACCTTTGGGAGTAAGAAAAGATTATATGCTAATTAATTGTGCATGAGTAAAAGTTCTTTGTCCACTACTTCAAATTACTTTGTGAATTCTCATATAAATGTTGAGATGTATAATAGTAAACTTGGAGCTAAGTGTTTAACAGAGGTAGACATTTATATAAACACAAAGACATGTGTGCATGAAGTTGTAGCAATAGTCACACAAAATTTAGCCCTAGATAATCACTACTTTTCTAGATACATTGCATCGATCCACAGTAAACCAGCTATCCCTTCGTGATTTTTCGTTCAATCTGAGTTCTGTTCATCTCATTCTCAACTTATATCTATACACATTCTACATCCTAATCTACAAACATCTCAAGCTTTTAGTTAGTATTTGTATATATTTAATATTCTTGTTAACACATTGTACCCAAAGCAATAAATGTCTTAATAAACTGTCCTAAGCAGTACTGTTCTGTTGTTAGGATGACTTATGTCTACGTCAATCATTGGTAGATTCATAAGAAATCAAATTTCCTTTCTAAAATGTAACAGAAGAAGTAAGCAGAATGTCTCCCCAAATGTTTTTTTTTCTACCAAATAAACACAGAATCACATTGTTTTTCATTATGTGAAAGAAAAAATGAAGAGAAACGCAGGAAAGATAGATGAAATTTTCAATTTCATGTTTATCTCTTATATTTCCTTTTTACCATAATGAGACAAAGATATTTTCGTTCGGACTTAATATATTTTCATCTCTAAATATTTCAAAATTTTAAAAATTCAGTCTTTAATTTAAATTTTGGATTTGAAGACAAAAATAAAAAAGTTAAAGGACGAAAATTTAGAAAACGGATCAAACAGTTTTTAACCAAAAAGTAAAAACAATTATGAAACTAAAAAGTATACAATCTTTTACAATAAGTAAAATGAACCCACTTGCATAGTTATACATGTATTTCGAGGTATTATATATCCTATTTGTTTATTTGTTATTTCATTTTTCAACTTACATTTCGAGGAATTAGAAAGCATAAGGGACTAAGATACATAAATAAAGTATCACGTAAGTGTGCTCATGAGACTAAATTAAAATAATAATAAGATAAATGGTGAAAAATTAAAAAAAAATAGAAATGTGACTTTTGCATGGAAGTAAAAAAAAAATGACATGATAACCAACAATTTTTCATATACTCATATACAATTATCTTTACATTCTCACTCCTCCTCAAAGTAGAAAAGCTGATACTGTTGATTTTTTTCCAAATGAAAACAGATATTAATTTCAAAGAATAGTTTTTGTGAAAATTAAACCACTGCATGATAATGGTTTCATAGGACTACCGGTTTAGTTGAAGTAGTTACACAGAACATGTCATGACGCTACTTATAACCATAACCGGTCTGCAACGAAAATTACTTAGTTAAGGAGAAAACTGAAACAGAAAGATCTCGATCTCATTTCTGAGAAAAAGCCAGACTTGAAGGAAAAAAGTTAACACTGAATTTGACAAAAATAAAACCTAGTAAACCATCATCCAATAAGCATACAATGTACAAAAAATATTATATATTCACCAGATCATGTGCAAAATCACTAGATCTGATAAATCTACCATCCCTTACAGCAAAAATGAGATTAAAACTGAAGTGTGATTTGTCCAGCTTACAGTAACATAAACGAAGGCAGAAAATGACATAATAATAAAATTTGATTATAGAAGTAGAGAGAAAGATATATAAAAAAGTAAGAGAAGGAAGTAGATCTGAAATAGGAAAAGAAAGATGAACACATACATACTGCATACCTAGTGCTGCTGCAGAACTCATAAAGTTTGCCACGGTTGGAGAAGATGATGAGGGCAACCTCAGCATCACAGAGAACAGATAGCTCATAGGCTTTCTTGAGAAGGCCATTTCTCCTCTTTGCAAAGGTGACTTGCCTGTTTATCTTGTTCTCTATCCTCTTCAACTCCACTCTTCCCCTCCCCATATCCTTATTATTCTCCAACCTCACTCCTTCTACTTGTAAATTTTTTTTCCTTTTTTTCACTCAATTTTTCTATTTTAGTACAACACCTATCCCTTTCTCCACTTTTCTTGTTTTTTCTTCTCTTTCCTCTTCCTCCTCTCGTGCCCCTGGTGATCCCTCTTTCTTCGCTCAGTTGCAAGTGCAACCAAATTTGTGAAAAGCAAGAGAAAGTTTAACACTTTCAACTTCAAACTTGGAACCCTAGAAAGAGAGAGAAGGGAAAGTGTTGTGTGAGTTTTGTGTTGTCTTGTGTTGTATTTCTATATATCTATCTGTACTCTTCAACTTGCCTTTTTATCCTCAGGATTTTCCATCTCCACCAGAAAATTTGAGTGCAGCTTAGGGTTGGACTTCTTTCCAGTTTCATGTAACTTTCTCTTTCCCATGATTTTCCATGTTAACGTATTTCTGGAAAACAAATACATCCCCCACACGCACCCCACGCGCGTCTCACCCACTCCACTCTTCTTCCCAACACTGGCGCGTCGTGACAGCTGTCTTATGTCTTGATGTTACTTACAAATAGGATAATATAACATTTTTCACACATTCATCTTTCTTATTACATTACTTTACCTCTCCTCGTCTCTAATAATTTATTGTATTTGGAATCAAAATCTCTGTCATTTTCCACTGTCTTAGCAAGACTATCAGAACGTCGTCACATACCTTAAAATGGATTCCACACGTGTCACCTTTTCACTGGCTCATATTCACTGTACTATCATGCATAATTTCAAGCTTTGCACTCCTTAAAATGGCAGAATCTTTCAAAAATATAACAGATCAGTGGCTGCTACTCATAATTAAACAGACTTGAAAAATTCAATACAAACATATATATTGTATTTACGTGGTTCAAATTTGAAAGTGACCACTGAGATATTTTTTCTGTACGTTATTAATTAGGCTGGCAATAGGTACATCCTCGAAGTTTACTACAGTGTCCTCTGTGTTCTGTAAAAAAAAAAATATATAAACATCTTTAATAAAATGCGGTAGTAAATTAATTAATTATCTGAATATATTTTATTAATTATTATAATTTAAGTTGATAGTTATGTTACATATGATTAGATAATTTTCGAGGATATATATCCTAAGTATTTATTAGTTGCTTTCATTGAAAATGAAAGCCATTGTTATCTTGTATTAGCACCATGAAAAATAAGATGTGATATTAAAGTTTACGATTTCTAGCACCTACCTACCTACTACCTATGCCACTTTCTTGATTACAAGAGACTATTTAGAAATCTTTGTTTATATAAAATAGCTTCTAAAATGGAATATTATATTTGTACACAATGCTTTCTAATTAAAAGAAAAGAGATATGATATTACGTGGTGATGTTAAAACTTGCAAATTGTTCTATCTTAGTATATTGGATATGGATATAGCTGCGCAATACTATTATAGCACGGCAAAGATTCAAGATTTTTGAACAAACCATTCTCGTACTAATTTTTGCCTTGTGTTTCCTTATTTTTTGTTGAACTTGCCTTTACAATACGTACACACATGCTTAATGTAATATTGTTTCTCATATCATACACGGAAATTGACTACGTACAAAACCACTTTTATGATGAATACAAAAAAACTTCCAAGGTAGGAGAATCATGCATACATACAATCTCTTAAAGCCAATTAATGATACATTTATGGGGAAAATTATTATTTTTTTGGCTAATTATCAATTTGAAGCTAGACAGAAGGGCCTTATTGGTTAGGTGTAATCAGTTCTTTGATCTTGACATCTCTATATTCATAACAAAAAGCCAACACTTAGATCCTAAAATGGAACTTAAGTAATTTTACATTGTTGCTTCATTCTCATGAAATGCCCAGATAAAAATCAAATAGATGATTATTTCACTAAGGTAAGTAAATATAATATAACATTAAGTGTGTCATTCTTTTTTTTATATATATAATATTTTTTTTCTGTTCTTATCTATATGTTTGAAAGAGTTGGATTAGGTTGTGTAAGAATCGATAGATTCATAGGTTATTGCATTCCAAACAAGGAAGATAAACATGTTACATCTTGTTTTTGTTTTCGTGGCCGAAGAAAGTGCTCCACTTTATTGCTTTCTTTCTTCTTTGACAATGATTTGAAATTCAGGTACCGTTTTCGCATTTTGAGACCAACACAGAAGAAAAAACAAATTCGTACATTATTATATCATGCCAAGGCTGCTTTACACGTGCTCTTGAACAAAGTTGAAATGTTATAAAAAAATTTAACTCTAGGAACGTTGAATTTTTTTTTTAATTCATTATTAGGAACTATAAAAATATATTTAGTTCTTCAATTTAGGAATGATTTGGGAGTATGTAATGTTGGATCTATCATTAACGAGGTTCATTGGAAGATATAGCACTTATAAGATCTGAGTCAAATTACCTTTAGTGAAAACATTCTTAACCAACTACAATCAATAGTTCTTTGTATTGTCGTTCATTTTAACGGAAAGGGTTAAATATGTTTTTAGTCCCTATACTTTGGGGCGATTTTGGTTTTAGTCCCTCCTTCAAACTAAGGTACAATTTAGTCTTTCAACTTTAGAAAACTCTGGTTTTAGTCATTTTTACCAAATTTTTTTAACTTTATTTGTTGTTTCAATGTTAACTGAGAATTTGGTAAAAAAGACTAAAACGAGAGTTTTCTAAAACCAAAATTGTCCCAAAGTATAGGGACTAAAAACATATTTAACCCTAACGGAGAATGTTTATCTGAAATTCTTTCCTGGAAAAACATTCGATATAAGAACTATTATAACTGAGTACCAAGACAAACCAACGACTTTGATACCACTGTTAAATTTACAGAAAAAAAATTCACTAAACAAATATAACATCACTCTCTACTCAAATCCTTATAATAATAAATTAATGAATCTTCAACTTTATATAATATTTTATTTCTCGTTTATAATCCATTCGAGACTTAAACACTTAAAATCCTAACAATCATAAGATATAAGTATTGCATAAAAAAAATGAATTTTGATATTATAAGAATGGTTTGATTGGATGTGTAACTGTAAGGAAAGAAAGAAGATGGATTGATTGTGATGAATTTGCAACGGAGGGGAGAGTGAAGAAGAAGAGTAGTAGCAGGTGACAGAAAGTTGATTGATGGAAAAGCCTGCTACAATGCAACGACGTCGTACGTGGTACGTGTCGTGAGGGGAGAAGAGGAGCACCGAGTCATGGGATTTTGTGTGGGTGAGCGTGAAGAAGACGCGTGCCGTGAAAAGAAAACCAATTCTGCACTTGCACATTCCATCACTCATTCATTCCATCCAATCATCATCTTCAATTTCACTTCAATAAATAAATAAATAAATAAATAATAAACATATTTCTATTTTTTACCTTCTTTTTAAATTCCAAAATGCCATTTCCATACCCTAAAATAGTATGCATTAAAGTGAACAGAAAACATTTAAAAAAGATAAAAGCGAAAAAGGAGAAAGGGATACTTTTGCTGCGAAAACAAAAAAAAAAAAAACAAATTCATGCTAAAAAAGTGAAGTAAATAACATGATATAGATGATTATGCAGTCGTTTTTAGGATCAAAACATGGGTGGGTGATGTTATTAATGAAAGATGAAGAAGAAAAAATTTTGATTTGTGAAAATAAATAAGTTAGTAAATTAGATAAGATTAAATTTGTATAGCAGTATGAGAGTAAGTGGGATATGATTAGACGGAAGAAAAGGAAAAGCTGTGATGCAGAAAAATGTATTGAGGTTCTCCATGCGTGGCAAGGCATGACATTTTGGATCTGTGGTAGAGCTTTCTACAAATGCACCTAAACCAAAACTATTTATCCAAGTTAGCTTTGAATTAAAAGGAGGAATGAATAAACGATTGCTTGCAAAACTGGAATTGCCAAAAGCTTCTTGAAAGACTGAACCCAGAATGGTTAGAATCCAGTAGTCATTAAGGTGCATGCAGTAGAATTTTCATGCACTATAGATCTAATAATAATGTGTACTTTGTATTAATTTCAGAAACCATTCACATGTTTTCGAATATAACATTTGTGTTGGCTTTAAGTCTTTAACCATTTGATTGAACAGCCTAGACTACAAAGCATCAACCTATCACTCATTTTCGTAACGAATATATCATAGCTTATGGTCCCATTCCAAAAGCTTTCCATGGTTTTCGCACTTTGCCACCATTCTAATATAAAATGCAGAAAGACAAAAACATTGTTAAGCACTTTATCCTTAACAAACACCAAAAATCCATATATAGCTCCGCAAGTGCTCATGGAATATTGAACAAATATTCTACCCTTTGGAAATGGATGATTAAAGCTTCTGTTTTTCTTATGAGAGAGGATAATTCTTTCTTCATAATACATGTCACATCACAAAACAATTTCTTTTATTTTTCATAACATCCTCATCACAATTAGTTTAACTGCTGAAAATTTTAACTGTAAGTCTAAGTTTTTTATATAAAAATACAAAATTGAACTGTATATAAAAAGTAAAGACTCATTAATTTATTAATTTAAGATTTTAAATAAAAAATAATATAAAATAAATTTAAATATTTTTATAAAAATATTAATCTAAATTTTATAATAGTTGAAAGTAAAAAAAAATCACAATATTTTTCTTTCACGGAATATCATTTATTGGACCTTGTTGTTTTATGATAAAATTACAGGTATTTGATACACAGTTGGGCCATACAATGTGGTTGGCTAGGGTGTTACTTCCTCCACCTCTCCACTTCCAACCTCTATCCCACAATTTTTTTGATTTTTTTTTAAAAATACGAAAATAACCTTTCTTTATTTATCCTTTCTATTTTTATTCATTTATTTTTTCTAGGCACCTACACCCCCACCCATCTCTTACGGATTCCATTTCTTCTTTTCTTTCCGTTTCAGTTCTTGTTCTCTCCTATTTTCAATTCATGTCTTCTCATTTTTTTTTGTCTTTTTTTTTCTTTAATTATATTATACCTAATTATTTTTTTTCCTTTTTTCCCAAGAAAATCCCAAACAATAAAAAGGAAACAAAAAGTTTAATCATCCGGTACCAAAAAAAAAACAAAAAGCCATCATTTTCTTAAATAGAAAATGAAAAGTACGAATTTTAAAACTGGAACAGCTGCTTCTTCCCTGCATTGGAAAGCTGGAAAACAAAGAGCCATCATCTTTCTTCCTCACACAAACACCTTCAACCTTGCAAAAGGGTATTTATACATTATAGGCAGAGGAAACACACCTCACATCAAGATATTTTTCAAACAAAAAAAATTCATGTGTAGAAAAGTTGAATCATCCTGTACCACGTAAGTTTTCTAACGCAGTATATGCTCAAGTTTAAGAAGTCCATGAGGCTTTGGAATGCAAGGACAACGTTTTGGGTGCCGTGACGGAAGAGTTCAAAAGAAATGAGATGAGGGAGGAGAGAAGGACTGACGAGGAAGAGTTGGGCCATGAGAACGCTGTGAAAAAATATAGGTTCGTACAACGAATGTTGAGATCCGTTTCGTTTCTCTAAGAAGGTTGACATCCGTTTATTGAAGGGTAAAAATGAGATGAGGAGGTGCAGGAGTACTCTGTGGGGGTGTAGGGAGTAACTCCCGGTTGGCTATTTCGGACTGGACTTCATCTTCTTTAGGAACGTGGGCTTCAAGGCTTACTTCCATAAATTCTTCCTGCATCCTTTTAAATTCTTATATTTTAATTTGTGTAATTTAAAATAGATTTAAATCCTTAATTGGTCCCCATGTTAGGAGGAAAGTTTCAGTTTAGTACCCGTTTTTAAAAGTGTATACATTGGGTGCCCATGTTTTGCAATTTGTGTCAATTTAGTGAATTAATGACACTTCAAACAAGTTTGTAACAGCAATTGGAAGGTGTCCAAACATTCAAACAGTTAATAAACATGTTGCAACTCAAAATCACTTGTCCACTTGCAATTTTCAAGCCAAATTGATGATTCAAAGGGACTAAATTGACACAAATTGCATGGGGACCCAATGTATACACTTTTAAAAGCGGGTACTAAACTGAAAATTTCTTCTTAACATGGGGACCAATTAAGGATTTAAGTCTTTAAAATATAAAATTTAAAATTTAAAACGTATTTTTTGAATTTCAGAATATATAATATAAAATATACCTTTTTGTATTCTAAAAAATAAAATACAATAAATTATATTTTGGATTGTATTGTATTTCAAATTATATAATTTTTGTATTTCAAATTATATAATTTGAAATGTATTTTTTGTTTTGTATTCTGAAATTTCATCATTTTTAAAGCAGTACATTCTAAAATATAAAATTTTGTGAATGCGCATAAGAAATGGCCAAAAGTTTATCTTACAACTTCAGATTGGAAATTTGTTTTGATTGCCATATCACTATAAATTTGTTCAAAATTTTGTTTTCATAAAAAATTATAAATATGTCAGTATATACTTTCAAATAATTTTTACTATAATAACGTTCCTGCTTTTAAACATGAATATAGTTTTAACATAGGACTCGTTGTTATTATATATCTTCAGTCCTTTATATTACAAATTCAAGAATATCAATTAAAGTAATTTAACAAGTAAACTATTATACTAATATATTTTCATAAAATTGAGAGTAGATAGTGAAAAAATATGAAAATGAAGTAATTAATGTATATTTCTTATAGAAGTATAAAAGTTATTTTTGTATAAATAAATTGTTACACTTCATGTATCTTTTTTTAATACTCATTCTTTAACAAATTTATTAATGTTTTTCTCAACATTTTCAATCCATTGAATTTATTAATTTTTTCTCTTTCTAATATTTTACTTAAATTAAGTAAAACCTAAGTAATGATTATGAAAAAAAGACATTTGACATATAATTTTTTTTCATTTATTTGATATTATTTTTATTAAAAAATATAGAAATTTATTTTTTTATAATTATTTTACTCTTATATTATATCTCAAATAAATGTAAAAATGTATATCAAATAACTGTAAAAAAAAGTGTGTCATTACATCTTAACTATTATTGTTATAATTCATTAATAACAAGTTTACACCCTTCAAAGCATCCATTGAAGTAGGCAACATTCATCCCAAAAACGATACTAAAGATGGATGGAGACGATGAACTTATTTAATCAACAAGCTGCATAATCATACGAAAGTTCATCCAAATATATCATCAAAACAAGAAGTTTTAACATGACTTTGCGTGCCTTCATTTGGCATGACACATTTGCTAAACTGGTTAACATAATCTGCAAAACTCATCAGTGGTTCATCAAAGTCCCATAATCCAAACCATAAGCCATCATCCACCAAAGTGTCCGGCCACGTGGATGAGAAACCCTCGTGCATGGAAGGAACGGTATTATTGTATTGGTCATCTATTGTTGGGTTCATCAAACCAATTTCTTGTAGCTTACTATTTTGTGTCTCAAACGATTTTGTTCCGTTCATGGTATCCTTGTGGCACATGATGCTTTTCAAATCACACTTCTCAGGTTGTTGTTGTTGTTCCTTCTGTCGCCTTTGTAGCTTCTTGTGTTTGGATTTCTCCCTCTTCCCGAAGTGCGTTCTCCAGTAGTTCTTGATCTCGTTATCTGTTCTACCTGGCAAGTACTTTGCTATCGTAGACCACCTGTGTTATTTTGAAACTCCCATTAATATAATAACGAGTTTGAGTATTTGATAAAAAGGAGAATATATATATATATATGGTGTTTGTGAATTACTTGTTACCCAAAATTGCATGTAGTTCCATAATGGTTCCTTCTTCCAAAGGTGTTAATTGACCTTTCTTCAGACCAGGCTTCAAATAATTTACCCATCTTAACCTGCAGCTTTTGCCACTCCTATTTAATCCTAAAATTCAATTCAGTTATATATGAATCAGCAAGGTAGAACACAGAAAAAGGGTAGAACGTGGTGCAAGTCATGATATATATATAAATGAAAGTGTAATAGTTATACATATACCTGTAAACTTTGCCACGGAACTCCACCTACCTTCCCCATACAAGCTAACATATTCACTTAGCAACTTGTCTTCTTCACCAGTCCAAGGGCCTTTCTTCCACCCTTTTTCTGTAGCCAGGCAACCCATCATAGCTACCATTATTTCACACGATCCTACGTATACATCTGCGGTTTCTATTACACATATATGCTTCATTTATACCATATCGTAGCGGGCCATCTTAATAATTATCATTGAGAACTTTGGAATTGATTTTTCCTGTGTTTATTGTGATGTCAGCTTTATATCCACGTTTGTTTCAGTCTTAAACATGGTTGTTCACAGGTTCATACCTTCCCAGTGAGAATGGGGCAAGTGGATCAATGAAATCTTAAGCACAGAATATATATATATATATATATATATATATATATATATATATATATATATATATATATATATATATATATAATAATAATAATAATAATCATGTACAAGTTTTCCAGCTAGCTAAAGTAGAACGGTTCATCATATGCACAACATAATCTTTAATCAAGACAAAACAAATGAAATAAAAAGAAACTGGAGTGCATATCGTGTTCCCTTTGAAAGTGGCTTTTGATGCAATGCTACTCTAACAGGTGTATGATTGATTACCTATTAATCCTTATTTAAGGATATAGATTACATGTAGATTGATTATTTATTTTGTTTTGTTTTGGTTGTTTTTACCAACCTTGATGTTGTGTGCTTTAAAGTTGTTCAATGAAACTGACCAAAATTTTGAGCATAGGATTCCAATTAAGGTATAATGGGGAACATAACTTTGTGAAAGGGCAAGTCACTTAGGCAACACGTGGCCTGACTACTGTAATTAGTAGCATATTTGTTTAGTTCCTTAATCCATATGATAATGAAAGGAGTTTTGCGCGTAAATAGGTATTGATAGCAACTGAAACAATTGAAAAATGTAAAGGTGTTGGCGAAAAGACTGAAGGAAACTTCAAGATCTTGTAAAGTTTCTTAGATTTGATAGTGCTGAAAAGATAATGGAAAGATTAATGAATCTTGTTTGCTTAAGAATTTTACCATTTTTAAAGCACACCATATTAGTGGCGTTTACGTGCACGTGTTATGCAAGAAAAGATTACGATCTTCTTCACAAAATCTAATTTGGAGTGTTGATATGCAATCTTACTTCAATGTTTTAACCACACAAATGTTTGGTCGACTTTATTTAGTGATTTTTTATGCTGTAGGATGGTATGCCGACCCTTATGTATTACAGGGGTTCAGGATCTATACTCGGAGCTAAAAAAGAATAAAAAAACATTTAACTTTCTGTGAAATTATATAAAAAAATTTAAACATATTTTTAATCAATTTAACTGTAAATTAATTTTGATCAATTTTTTACAAATTATTTTAAAATTTATAATTTTAAAAGTAAGCTAATTCGTCAATAAGTTTGAAATTGAGTTTTTAATTAAAACAATTTCGATGACAATATATTTTTATTTTAAAATAATTAACAATTGAATAAAATTTATATTTAATATTAGTTTAGATACTATAATAAGAGTAAAAAAATTATATAACACCTTCATATTTAACAAATATGAATGAAAATAATTATAATGGAAGATGAAGATAAGTGTAAATGAATATGTGTGAAGGAAAAATTTAGATAAAAAGATAAGTGTAAATGAATAAAATGAAGAAAAAGATATAAATGAAAAAGATGGTCTGAGAATAACATCTATAGTGAAATTTTTTATACATGTTTTGAAATAATCGGTATAAAGATTAAAACTTTTATATCATTTTGTAATAAATATAAATAAGGTTAATGTTTGTTAAACAATGTTAACCTTATTTATTTTAATTAGTGTTTTCTTAGTTTATATTAACTTTATTTATTTTTTAATATATTTGATTAGTTAGTGTCACTTGAAGTAACGTTAACTGATTTATTTTTTATAAATTATTTTAGTTAATATCTGATAAGTTCTAATTAATATATTTATTTTTAATATTTATTTTAGTTAGCATGTACTAAGGTGACTTAATTATTTTTTTTCTATTTTTTACATAGAGTAAGTTTTGAAGTTGATTTTTGCTGTAATTCTATTATAAATTTTGGTGTTTGAATAAAATAATTTTTTAATTTTTTTATTATTGTTTTTGTTTCACTTATTTATGATTTTTGTTTCCAAATCAAGTAAAAATAATGTCTTTTAAATTATTGGTAACTAATGAGGTGTTTTAATCTATGATCATAGGAGTTAAAAGTTTTTAAATTTAATTTAGACTTAATTTGATTTTATTTAAAAACTTTTAAAAACTTTAGTTTAATTAATAGTAATAACTTTAATAAAAATTATTCAAAAAAATTATTTTGATTAATTAGTTTTTTGGGTTAATTAGTTTTTTTTTATATTTTGATTAATTAATTTTTACTTGATAAAAAACAAATAAATAAACATGATTAAATTAATCATAATAAAATTTGATCAAGGTTATCCACTCAAAAAATGCTGACTAATTTAGTTTAGCTACCGTATGCTAAATCAAAGCTCATTTATTCATTTGTAATATTTATTTAAATTTTACAATAAATTAACAATAACACAAATATTTATTTATTAAAATAATTAATAAAAAATTATATTTTATATTTTCTATAAAAAAACATCTTTTATATCGTATTCAAATTAGCTAAACCAATTATAATAATATTTAGGAGGTAAAGTTATGTTTTTTTTCTTGTACTTAATGTAAAAGAATAAAAGACTCTATATATGTCAAAGATAGATGAATATTTTCCTTTTTCAAGCCTCACAAATGTCTCTTTTTCCTCCGTATAAATTTTCATGCTCTCAAAGTGTTAAGAAAATAATAAAAATCCTTATATTTCTTACAAAATTATATATGGATAGGAAATTTTGTATTTATGATTTGACCTGTGCAGTGACAAAATCTTCTTTGAATTCCGTCACAAACTTAAGTAAACTTACGAGCATTAACCTTGCCTACTACTTGGCCTGGCCGATAGTATGACATTCGGACACTGATGAGGGTGGGGAGTGATCATCGGTGCAAGAGGCATGGACAAGGAGCGGCTCCTAGCAGACTTTCAGTGGAAGGGGCACGTGGACGAATCGAACATACACAAGAATGAGAGGGATCTACAGACTGTATAGATATGAAACTATACAGTTGAAGGATAGCTCGAAGGAATTGATTTGGCTACTCATATCAACAAACAACAAATGCATTTGTATGGGGGCAGTCAACAATCCCTATAAGTTGCCGGGACGTTAGAGACAGTAAATGTTTTAAGAAAAATAAACCTCGTATTATTGGACAATTTTATTCTATATAAATCATTCATTACATCTGAGTTTTACAAACCTGACTCATAAAATATAATAAATTGAATCTTAAATGAGATCATAAATTAATAAAAAATATTTTTCCTCATATCCTTGATGTTTAATGATGTGGAATTTAACACATAACATGATTAATTCCTCGTTACGTTGAGGGAGCATTTAGTGAAAAAGTTTCTAACCTAAGGCCGATAAAATTAATTAAAGTGCACTCAACTATTAATTAACCAAAAATGTTGAACGGATTATAATAAAACCTGAACTGTACTATAAACATAAATTGGACTATAAACCTGAACTGTAATATTCTATAATTCAGTTTTAAAAAATTGAACATGTAAAATTATAATTTAGTTAACTGCTCATTAATTTAAAACTACTAGACTTTATATTTTTTATTTTTTACAAATTTCTAAAGTTGCAATTTAGTTTGACTTTTGGTGACTTAATTAAATTTTGGCTCGAATTAACTTAATTAAATTTTATCGATTTATAGTAGATGTTTACTCAGTTAAATTCGGTTAAAGTCAACTCAAAAACACAATTGGTTGAATAAGTTGAATTTGACAAATTTTCAATTGAATTGTGTTCTATTAAACTGTCTTCTATTAAACTAAATTAGATCAAATTTTAGTTATAACCAATTTGATCAAATTTTTACAATGATTGTTTGAATCAAATTTTGCCGATTTTGATTTGTAGACTATTACCATGCACTAATCATTGGACAACAGATTTCAGAAATAATTAATTTCATATGCAAGAGCTCATGTTTCATAAATCCATTGTCATTGGTAACTTTGAGAAAAAAAGTCTCTGGTATAACATCATAATTAGTATGTAGATCGTGAAAAATAAAACCTTTCACATCTAAGAATGTGATTAGCTCTTGAAACTAAAACCCTAGGAAGCAATTTATCCAATTCTCAACTTACCTTGTACATCTACAACTATTAACTGTTTATCATAAATATAAAACACTGTTTCGATACTTAAACATGTTTTATTTATTATAAATTTTAATTTTATAAAAAAATTATTTTCTTTAGTAAAACTATGATATGCTATATATCATAGTGTATTAAACAAAAAGCAAAAGTTGGAGGAATAAACCAAAACTCATAATGAAGAATAAAAGTTACAAAAATTTAAAATTTGAAAGTTCATTTCTACTGTAATTGAAGTCATAACTAATATAGGAAAGCATACACTCACCAAATTTCTGAAGCTACAAACGAGAGAAAAGTTAAATATAATAACTTTTTTATGTGAGAAAATTAGATGGTTTGGTGGACGTTGTCTAATGAATAAGAATAATACAAAAACAAATGTATTATTGAGCATCTTAAATACTTATGATATGGTTAATTATCTTTTAAGTTATTTTAAGTTACTTTTAACTATCACGAGTGTATAAGTCAGTTTAGCTCTTATAATGAAGAGAATATACAATTTTGTTATAAAAGTGTAATTTCATAAAGTGAAAAATATTATAAAATTTATTTTTTTAGATTATACATTTTTTTTCCTAAGAAAGTAGAGCTGTAACTCCAATTAAAAAATAGTATCATATCTTTTATATGGATTTTATCCATCACTCGTTAGTATAAGATCCTCCCGCATCAAAAGATCCAACATAAACTCAAATACAGATACACTATTTTCTCGTTTATTGTTTCTATGATATAAAAAGTTAAAGTCTTCTCAACATATTCCCTTTCAATTATTAGGCCATGGTAGTTTATAAGCATTTTTTATTAGAATGATATATAATTTTTCTTTGAATAGATTAAGTTCATCGGAAGTTTTAATTCCTACATGAATTTGTTTATTTCTTCACTATAAGAAAACATTATATTATTAAGGTTTAAACTTTTTTTTGGTCCCTAAGTTATAAGTGGATGTTCAGTTTAGTCCCCGTTTTTTAAAATGTAAATCTTTGGTCCCTAAGTTATAAAAAATGTATCAAATGAGTCCTTTTTTGACTTGAAATACTGTTTTTTGTTGTTTCTTAACAACTGCTACATCTTTAGATTGCTTTGATTTGTTTCTTAATAATAACAGCACTTTAGATTGCTCTTTGTACTTTGACCAGAACATAAAAAAATGACTCATTTGATACATTTTTTATAACTTAGGAACCAAAGGCTTACATTTTTAAAAACGGGGACTAAACTGAACATCCGCTCATAACTTAGGGACCAAAAAGAGATTTAAACCTATTATTAATCAAAGTGTATCGTCAATAAAATAATATTTATTGAAAATTTTATTAAAAAAAATTATTAGTAAAAGAAAATTTATTAGTAGATTTTAAGATTTTAATTATTGATGAAATTTGTCAATAAAATTCATCAATAATTTAAAATCTTTATTATTAACAAATATTTTATAAGTAAATTATATCAATAAAATAGACATTAATTTTTTTTAGCTTTGATAATGTCATAAAAAATAAATTGATAATGAATTTTTTAAAATGGATTGATAAATGCTCAATAATTGAATTTTTTTTGAAAATTCATCAATAATTGAATATTTTGAAATTTTTTGATAAATGTATTTTTTAAAATTTATCACTAAAATTAACACCAATTTTTCTGTTAAATTTGAGGAAATATTTGTTAAATCTTCCATAGCAACCAAACCTTTTGTATTTTTCTCCCGGAACACGGTGAAGATATGCCACCTCATTATTCTAATAAATATAAATAAAAAGAAAACAAATATAAAACATATTTTGGAAACTAAAATATCAAAAGTAAAAACATAAAACATATAAATTGTATAAATTAAAAAAATTAGCCTTGAACTGACCTACATATTTAGGTCAAACATGCATGTCGGAGATATGATTCAACCTTTTTATTAAAAGAAGGTGTATGAAAGCATTTTGTGATGTATAGGAATCTCCCCAGGTCAAATTTTCACGCGTTTACTACGTTTAATGATTCAGCACAACGTGGATGACTTCACCACTGTAAATTCATCTATTTCTTTATTTTTATGCTCTATTATTCTTTATGTTATTAATTTGTACGCTATAATCTATCTACTTCTACCATGAATCAAATAAGATTTCATCGTATATGAAGGGTTAATTTGGTTCACCATTATGGTTTGTTAAGTATACCAATACTATATATAAGCTAAGTTTATAAAACATTATATCAAAATTAAATATATTTATATCATAAAAGTATGAAAATATTCAACATTTTATATACATTAACACTTTTAACTACGATTAGTTCCAGTATTAAATGTGCATTAAAAATAAATGGCATGTCAGATGAAGATTACTTGAAAACAGCTAAATTTAAAAATTGCATTTATTTAGAAGCACAAGCAAAAGAGCATCCGAGTTCATGAAGTACTGTTGCTCAACATAGTATGAACAGGGTTGCTCTCTTTCAACCCATTCCTCTGACTCATCACGTGACATTTTTCTTACCTTTTCATCCAATTAATCTATAACTTTTCAACGATTAATTCAATTAACAAAGTGTCATAATTTATAATTAATTACCGACTTAAACTTATAGTATTATGTTCTAATCTAGCTGGCTGGGCTCCATATCCCAAAAAAAAGAGAGGAAAAAAAGATGTAAGCTCCATGGACATATATATACTATCCCAATTAATGTCTAAACAGTGTTATCTTTTTTAATCAACACGTTCATGCATTAAAATAGCTGTAATAAATCATCTTCTACAATTTAATTAGATGAAATTAACTTAATGTTCTTTCATGGTATCACAAAATATATATCGAGAATTCATATATATTAAAAAGCATGATTAATGATAATTGAGCATCAGTTTTTTAATGTTTTTCTATAAACAAAACTGAATCTAAAATTATATAAATAAGTTAATTATTTTTTCCATCATACGCTGGAAAATATCAATTAACTTTATTGAGGATTAATATTCATAAATATTAATTAACTATACATTCGATTTGGTCGAACTTTAAAAAGAATGATGTGGGTGAAAAATGGTTTGTTATAGTTATTTTTCTTTGCTTTTAAAATAATTTTATAGAATAAATAAAAAAATATTTTTTAAGGTAATCACAAGCGAAGTGCATTTTTTAATATTATTTAAAAAATAAACTTTGATAATTCTTTTTTAAAAAATTTCTCAATTATTTAGTAATGAAAAAAAAATTACTTTAGATTTTAGTTTTCAGAAAAAAAAAAATTATATCTATATCATTTTAATTTTTCGCACATAACTAAAAATCAAATATGAAGTTTTCGGTATTTTAATCTCAACATAAGAAATATTGCTTAAAGGAGATAAAAAAAAAAAAGGAGAGAGAGTAAACATTGATAATTGCCTTTATTACCCTCGTATTTTATCATTAAAAAGGCGTATGTAATAGTTATAGTGGATGAATTAAACTACTTTTAAAAAAGTAATACCAATGTTTTTTTTAAACAGAACCAATAAAAAATAAATTTATGCTGTATAAATCTGATATAAATTATTTAAAATCAAAGATATATATATTTTTCATTCTCAGACTATTTTAAAAACTTTAGTTTCTCTAAATTAAACTATATTTCTATTTTTCTATATATTTTATGAAAATGCGAAACTTCATTTTCATCAAATGGTATTTGGAGTCCACACCTTAACTCTACATACTGTCGTATTTTCATAAAATGGAGAGACATCACAAGGGACGAAATATAAGTTTGAAAATAATTTAAAGATAAAAGAATCTATATTTAACCCTTAAAATCAATATATATTTTCTGTTTATATATGCTCACTTTTACTTTTTTTTTTTTCTGGGATAGCATATACATACACTTCATAATTGCTACAAGTAACTATAATTTAATGAATTTGATTAAAATAGTTCTCCAATATTATCTAATAATTATCAAGTTGATGATACGATATGAGGTGGCAATATAAGTTTATGATGGTACACTAGTATTTTAGTAGACTAGAGAAGTCAAATTTGTGAATTCCGTAATACTAAATTCTCAATCACATGACACTTATACATTTATTAATTTGCTTACAAAGTCAAAAGTTCACTGATCAGAGTTCAGACTTAGCTTTGATATGTTTTCTTCTCTATATAACTATGAATTTATGTAATCAAACTTCATTAGGAGTAGGAGTTAAACAACATATATGGATCAGAAGCTTGTCTCAAGCTGGTTCCATCTTCATTCCTCAGTGCCCTTATCCTACGTGCAACCACCGGAAAGCCGACCTGGCATGGTTTTTTCTTCCGGCAAGAAAATCCCGGTGGTAGATCTCGGCCTGCATGATCGTCATGAAATCTTGAAGCACATTTTGAAAGCCTCCGAGGAATATGGATTTTTCCAGGTTCTTTCCCATCAATTTTTTCTTTCTGTTGCAGTTAATTTCACTTCATATATATATTGGCTTTCTGCATAATAGCAGTCATAGTAAAAATATCCATTTCTTTCTTGCACTAAAAAGAGAATGAAAAATCAATTTCATAGTCATTTTTTGATATAAGCACTGCAATGTTATTAATTAGTTCTTGATATTATGATAGTGTCAGTGTTTAAACTTATCTGTTTACAATAATTTTAGTCCAGAACTATATGCTAATATTGTTATTAGTCTTGTATATGTGTGGTTATGCATGAAAAACCGTGGTGTAGGTTATCAACCATGGAGTTTCGAAAGAGTTAATGGATGAGACACTGAATATTTTCAAGGAATTTCATGCCATGCCTGCTGAAGAAAAGATAAGGGAAAGCTCCAGAGATCCAAATGGAGGTTGCAGGCTCTACACAAGCCGTGAGATTAACAACAAAGATATCGTTCAGTTCTGGAGGGACACATTAAGACACTTGTGTCCATCTTCCCAAGATTCCATGCAATTTTTGCCTCAGAAACCAGCAAAATATCGGTAAATTTAAAGATCATCTTCATCTGATGTATTTTTTTTGTAAATAATATTCAATATGAGCTATCGTTTCCTCTGCAACTTATTCAAATGAGCTCACGCAATTCAATTTAAGTGGCTTCATCTTTGAGTCTGCATTTATATAAACTATAAACCCTTCTTGACAATGGTAGATATACATACATACATACATACATACATATATATATATATATATATATATATATATATATATATATACTATAAATTTCAGCTGGTGTCAGATGTTTTGACTGTGGAAGTTGATGTGTTCTCGGGTTGACAATGATGTCTTAGAAAATGACAAGTCATTATCAAGATTTTATATTCCATGTTTCATTCGTTGAATGATAATTGAATAGTCCTATAAATATTCCTTTAGATTATTCATTTTCTTCTATTTTTTTTAAATGGTTGATAATGAGATTTTAATCTGAATCTTTATGAGTCATCATTGATTGTTCTGAAAGATGAATAGACATTATTTATACCACATGGGCAACTAAAGGTCTAATTAAGACCACTTCTTTCTTTACCATAAGTTTTCCTTCATCACTGGGTTGGAAATCACTACCACTACCTAATGTTACTCTTTTTTGCATCTGGTCTTAATTATCACAAAGTCACAATTAACAGCACATATCCACCATGTAATCACGTTTAACATAAGTACCATGTCATCAACACTATAGCCGTCACTTCACAAGGAACAAAATTCCAGCTCAATATATACAGGTTAGCATAATACAATTATTAAGCAGACATGATTGTCGGTGATGATTCCTTTCATTGCAGTGAAGTTGTTGCAAAATACACACAAGAAATGAGAAGAATGGGACTAGAAATGTTGGAGCTGCTATGTGAAGGTTTAGGACTTGACCCAAAATACTGTAGTGGTGGACTTAGTGAGAGTCCATTACTGCTAGCTCATCACTACCCGCCATGCCCAGAACCAAGTTTAACCTTGGGAGCTCCCAAGCACAGAGATCCTAACCTTGTTACCATTCTGCTTCAAGAAAAAGATATAAATGCACTTCAAGTCTTCAAGGATGGAGAATGGATACTGGTTGAACCAATTCCTTATGCTTTTGTCGTTAACATTGGGCTTATGTTGCAGGTATATATATATATATATGTTTCTCCATTTATAAAAGTAGCTCACAAATTTGACATTGATATATATTATGTAAGTACGTAGTACATTAATTAGCATAATATTTGTACACTTTTTTCTGACACATATAAACTCAACACTATATAGGTTGGTTTGGTTCTTAATTCTGGCTCATGATGATATGGTTTTGCATGATGAAATTGAACTGAAATTCTGTGACTGATCAATGTGCAGGTGATTAGTAATGGAAGGTTAGTCGGTGCCGAACACCGTGTGGTCACAAATTCAGAATTTGCAAGGACCACGGTTGCATATTTCATCCGTCCAACTAGCAAACAGATTATAGAACCTGCAAAGTCTTTGATAAGTTCTGGTGCTCGACCCATCTACAGGTCCATTGCATTTGAAGAGTTCTTGAAAAATTTCATGATCAAGGGTGCTGACATTGAACAAGAATTGCTCTTGTAACCTAAGCAGAAACCTATGTAGAAACATTAATGCCCTTTTCAAATTTCTTACAACCTTATCTTGTTTGCACATGATATAGTCTTCGGCGAATTGAATATGTTTTCAATATTAAAGTATTACTATTATTATTATTATTAAAGTGTTTGCTATGTAATTATGTACTATTAAAGACTAATGGTAAGTGGCAAATTGTACCTATCTTTCACAAGTTAATAAAGTTGAAAGCTTTATTTATTTATTACTACTCGCTTATATATTTTCAAAATATAATTTATGAAACAAGATATAGTTAGTTAAGTTTTTTTTTTTTGTTAATGGAAAATGCTAGCCTCGATATTTTTTTATTAATTAACTTTTTTTTTTCGTGGACAAGATATATATGTATATATATTAAAATAATTAGGATGTTCCAATCTGTGTACAAACTTTATTAATTGATTATAGTGGTTTACTAACTACAATTCATTTTATGAAATTTCGTATGACTCTCGTCCAAAATGACACCTATCTATAATGAAACTCAAGATGAAATTTCTTATTGCAACATGCTTGGTTATTTAATTTCCTCTCTCTCTGTCTGACCATTCAAACTCTTATGTTATTAAGTATAACTTACATGGAGCAATTTCCTATGAAAAATCATGTACTAAATCACACTTATCAATGTATAAAACACTCAGTCAATCTTATGATGTCAAATTCTAAATATATTTATCACATATAAGTGACATTATTATTAAAATAAACAGTTAGTGGAAGACTTTTGCAATGACCTTGTAAGCAACTACCATTTTGCTATTTAAAATGACATCCCCGGTTGTTTTTATGTACTACCATTAAAACAAACCACTAGAAAACTATTAACAGGGAAACAAATTAAAAATATATTTTTAGTAAATAACAATAAAAGAAAAAAATTATATAGATGACAATTGTAATATAGTATTACTTAAAAGTATAGGAAAATTTATAAAAGGTATAAATTAAAATGTTAAATATATGACAAGTTTAAATTGTATAACTCCTAACTATATTAAAGTTGAGCAAATGATTATGCATTACATCCAAATCTTAACGCATTTGATTTAGACAGCCAGGATAATAATATGTTTCATTCAGTTTTTTTTCATATTCTTGACATATTGCAATAACTCAACAACCCTTTTTTACAATGTTTGTTAACACTATATGCATTCATACAATTTCGATCCATGACTATATTGGTAAGAAACTCCATCATTCTTACATTTGTAATTATTACAAAGTGACTTACCCATTCAAAAGAAAAAAACATTTTTTATAATTTACTAACACATACAAAAAAAATCTATTATCATAAATTTGATAATTTTTTTTCAAAATTTTGCATTGATTTCTAAAATATACAAAATAAAAGTGGCCACTCAGGATCTGAGTCAAATATGCATATAGAAAACAATACAAAATAATACAAATCAAAATCAAACAATTCAAAATATAATACAAATTATTAACGTTTAAAGTCTCAAGCAAAAACTAATATTGCTCAGTCTACATGTAAAATTATTTATTAAAGAATAAATAAATCTTAACATAAACTAATAAATTAATTTCAGTATATTTTCTATGAATTTTAAAATAAAATGAAAACTAAAATTCTTATTAAACACAACCAAGCCTAATCCCTCAATGATGAATTTTTTTAACAAATCCTAAACCTTCAATTGCAATGGTAAAAATTTCAAAAAATACATATGTAGAAATCCATAAACACAATTAAAGGGAACATTCAAGCATACCCATGATTTAGTTCTCCAATTACAGTCCCGTATACAATATCTATAATAAGGTGTAAGAAATTGACCTCAATACAAAAAAAAAGGGTTACTTCAAGAAAAAACCAACAATGGAGATGAAGAAATCACTTCTTTTGATAAGTGTTAATTAGGAATTCAAGTATGACTTTAAATTATATATTAGATAGAAATAAGAAAACGAAACATCATATAAAATGAAGACCTTTTAATTTATTATCTTGTTTTTGGTAAAAATATTATCAATTCTTTATATGATTAGATTTAGGTTTCATTGTTGTTATATTCTTTTCAATTAATCTCTTCCTTAATAAAACTACCAAGTGGTAGCAGTTCATAGATCTTTGTATTAAGGTTTTGGTTATTCATTTATTTACAAGTTTGCAATGATGTTTTTTAATGTGTTGGTTACGTGTCAAACGCAATGTAGTGACGATAATTACTATTTTTGTATTAGTTCGTTCAAATAATTAAAAGAAAAGGAAATTGGTCATTATTTTGCTTCATTCTTAGTTTGGTTGACTGAAATCTGAATTGGTAATTTTAACTTAGTTTAAACTCAATTAGTCGAATCCATCAGCCTCCAAGTTATGTTTTTAAACCATTTTTCTGTAAACTAATAATATTAGCAGTGAAGACTGGAGAAACAGCTGAAATGAAATGAAAGAAGATGAGAGTGTGAAATGTTAATTATAAATTAGAAATTATAGACCAAGGTTAATGAGCTTAATGAATAGGAAAAGATGTGAATGTTTTTAGAAAGTGGAAAACTGTTAAGGAAGAAGGGTGTCTCTCACAAATTGGAACAATGTTTATGAAATGTTTAGGCAACACAAGTTCTTCAAAGAAACAGTATCAAACAGTAATAGAAGAATTGTGCCATCAGTTTTCTCTTGCAGAGCTTAGAAAGTCAACCAACAACTTCGATAGAAAGAGACTAATTGGTCGTGGAGGATTTGGTGAAGTATATAAAGGATATCTCCAACATTATGCTGCTTCTAATTACATAGTAGCAGTGAAACGGTTTTCTGTGGAACACAGTGAGGTGTTCAAGAATGAAATAGAGTTGCTCTGCCAGCTTCGCCACCCTAATTGTGTGTCTCTTATAGGATTCTGCAACCACAAGAAAGAGAAGATCGTTGTGTACGAGTACATGTCAAATGAATCTCTAGATCGACACCTACAACGTGGGGAACTGTCATGGAAGCAAAGGTTGGAAATTTGCACAGGAGCAGCGCGTGGACTACACTACCTTCATGCAGGAGCTAAGCGCACCATCATTCACCGTATTGTCAAACCTCGAACCATCCTTTTGGACGATAACATGCACCCAAAACTCACAGGTTTCTGCATTAGCGTAAAGGGGTCACGATTGATGTCAAAACCAAAGCCAATTAAAGTTGATGTTGTGGCTGGTAAATTCTTTTTCTTTGCTTCATGAGCTCTAAAATGAACTTTTGTATTATATTAAGCTCATATTTTTACTTGCAGGTACTCCTGGATACATGGCTAGAGAGCTTTTCACTGACGATGCCATCACAGATAAATCTGATGTTTATTCTTTTGGTATGGTTCTGCTAGAGGTCGTGTGTGGAAGGAAATACATAAGAACGCCAGCTGAAAGAGAATTTCTGGAGAAGCCTGTTGAGGAAAAAGTTGATGCGAGCATCAAGGGAAAGATTGCACCAAAGTGTTGGGAAGTCTTCATAGATATCACCAAAAGATGCGTGATGTATGAACCAGATGAGCGACCAACAATGGGTGAAGTAGAGGTACAACTAGAGTATGCTTTGTCGTTGCAGGAACAAGCTGATATCACAAATACTAATGGTGATTATACCTTATTTTCCACCACAGTTATTCACCCAGGAGCGGAACTGATAGACAGCACAGAAGACAGTGATACTGAAGAAATGTAACGTATTTGTAGATAAATAAACACTGCTATATATAGAACAACACAACATATAGACAAGTTATGTTATTTAAGATTTAAACATTTGAATAGTTAGATGGCTGCTGTGTGACTCAACATAAGCATAAAATATGTAGTTGATAAACTGTCGTGAGATTTATCTAATGTTATTATATGTATCATGATTTCCGTTATTAGATGATAAAAAAAAAGCTTTAACAACTCACTCTCCTATCCCGACAGAAAAGTAGTTGTGTTGGAATTCTGTCTGGTTTGTAAACTCTAGGTTCCTCCAGTTTCTTCAAGCAGTCAAAGATCTGTCTCAAGTATTACTGAACTGAACTGTGTTGTAGTTAGCTTTAATTGCATACTTTAGCATCTTCTTAATAACAAACAAAAAAAGTATATTGTGACATGTTTTCCAAATCTGCAAGTCAAGACAAGGTGTTCGGGCATATTTAGTTTGGTCTGAAAATTAGAATAGTCTGAACAATAGTTTCCGTCAAGAATCGAATTTATCATTTGAACATACACAGATTTGAATAAAAAGAAAACACGAGATGATTGCAGACAAAAACTTCTGAACAAAAATAGTAATTAATGATTAATGAAGATCAAATGCTTATTGAATTGTCATTCATATACTTTAACATCTCCAACATTTGTTATTCCACCTATGTCATTGAACTTATCAGTATTTAAATTTACAATATACACAGTCAACTTTATCCTCTCAAATTTTTTATATATTTTTTGCACATCAGTGTGATCAGCGATGATGGAAAATTTAATAAGAACAGAGTAATGATGGAAACCTCCCTGATGGAGTGTCTACATGTTTTGCTCTTCCTCTTGTAAACACCCTTACTTCCAGACTAGCCACTGGTATATACGACACAATTATATAGATGGGCTATGCTAGTACTGAAGATTTAACAAAACATTTGAAGGGTTATCTGACTCGTGTGAGATTCAACCTCAACACAAAAATTACTTATTTGATAAATCCATCATTAATCTTATATAATGTTATTGTATTGAAAGTTTTACGTGGATTTGTTATAATATTAATTTACAGTATATAACATCTTATAAGAAAGATTCATCATAAAACTTCGGCCACAAACCCGTTTGGCTTTCATGAAGTAAAATTACAAGATAATTGATTCAAAATTTGGATACTCCATCTGCATATTTATGAATACAAGCAAAACTGGTGACCATATGTAAGGTACATTTTATTTTCTTCAGTGTCTTGAAAGGTTATATGCGCAATTCTGGTTCGAAAGTAAAACAAATAATAATAACTTTGATAAAGAAAATACTAAAGCTTCCATAATAAATGATTGAGAAAGAACTTACTTCATAGAATTCAGGATTTTATGGTACAAACACAGCATCATTAATTAAAGCCTGGAGGAACCTACTAAGAAATTGTCTACGTCCACCTAATTAGTACTCCATAAAAAGTCGTCCTAATTGACCGTTTGATATGAGTATGTGTGTGCCCAATCAATGAAGGGATAAGGAAGCAATTTCGTGGAAGAAAAGGTGCTATACATTTTGATATGCTCTTTATCACGAAACATGGCAACGCGTAAAAATGAAGAAAAAAGAGGACAGGCTTAACTGTGGAGAATGGAGAGAGTAGTTTGTTTCACAGATTGGAACAATGTTTCTGAAATGTTTTGGTGACACAACTTCATCTCGGTGACAATATGCACAGGTTGGAACTATGTTTCTCAGTTGTTTGGGTATGAGCTGTTGGAAGCCCACATCGAATACAGACTCATCTCTGAGACAGTTTTCAACGGTGATACAAGAGCTGTGTCAACAATTTTCTCTCGCCGATCTAAGAAAAGCCACCAATAACTTCGATCTAAACAGAGTAATAGGAAATGGAATGTTCAGTGAAATATATAAAGGCTATCTACAGCATAATGGTGCCTCTGATTACACAGTCGCAATAAAGCGATTTAACGATCAAGGATGCGAAGCGTTTAACAAGGAAATAGAATTGTTATGCCAGCTTCGTCACCCCAGATGTGTGTACCTCATAGGATTCTGCAACCACGAAAATGAGAAGATTCTTGTATACGAGTACATGTCCAATGGATCTCTAGATGAACACCTACAAGATGGTAAACTATCATGGAAGAAGAGTCTAGAAATATGCGTAGGAGTAGCATGTGGACTACATTACATTCACACCGGAGCTAAACGTTCCATCTTTCACTGTATCCTTGGTACTAGTACCATCCTTTTGGATGACCACATGGAGCCAAAACTCGCTGGTTTCGGTGTTAGCGTGCAGGGATCACGTTTTATGTCAAAGCAGAAGCAAATCAATGCAGAGCATTTTATGGGTAATTTTTGTTCTGTTGTATGAGCTTACTTACTGCAATTAATTTTCGTGGGTCAAACTAAGCTAATACTCTTTTTCATAGGTACTTGGGGCTTCATGGCTACGCAGTTTATCAGGGATCGTACCATCACAGCTAAATGGGATGTTTTCTCATTTGGTTTGGTTCTACTTGAAGTTGTGTGCAGGAGGATGTTTTATGTAATAAACCTGGCTGAAAAAGAATTTCTGGAGAATCCTATTGAGGAGAAAATTGATCCGATTGTCAAAGGAAAGATTGCTCCAGATTGTTGGCAAGTCTTTGTAGATGTCATGGTAAATTGCTTGAAGTATGAACCAGATGAGCGACCTACAATGGGTGAAGTAGAGGTGCAACTTGAGCACGCTCTATCGATGCAGGAACAAGCAGATATCACAAACTCCAACTGTGATTATACCTTATTGTCCAAAACCATTATTCCCCTCGGAGTGAAACAGTACGTGATACTTGAGAAATGTAACTGACAAGATCACCGAAATTAAGGTTACTGTTTTTATTAAAAAAAAAAAAACACAGTTACAGTAAGCTGAAACTAGTTTAGCATTTAGATACTAGTGTGGCTTCTGTTCTGATACATGCTTCCAACTTTTTTTATTATATGCAATTGTGCTACACTTCCAAAATTCTTAACAACAATGTATGAAGATGTATTTTATATATAAATCCACCTTAGAATCGAAGTAGGAAAAAACAGAAGTATCAAAGTAGAAAGTGAAAGAAAGTATGAGTAAAAGTGGGGAGAGAGAGAAAGAATAATTGAAGAGAGAGATAAAAGGGACAGAGGGAGGCCTAAGAGATAGATGCTACAAAGGAACAACATTGAGATAGAGAGAATGGGTGGTAGACAGTAGCATTTGTTGCGACCCCTGTTTCTAGCATTTTGATTTTAGTATAGAAGTTGCAAATGTCATTTTTTCCCTAAGACAGACTAAATCCATCTTAATAATATCTTATTAATCGAGAACTTGAGGAATGTCAGAAATGCTGAGAAGGGAGATATGTGGCATTTCTCTATTCTTTATTTCTAAGATTTGGTATTTTTATGAGTATCTGTATTTTCCCATTGCTGTTTTATTTCAGTTTCTGCATTGCTTGTTACAAAACAAAATGGCCAAACTTATTATAGCAAAACTATAGAAATCCTCTTCTTAATTCTCTAACGTGTCCTCGGTTATCACATTAATGGAATAGTGACGCAAAAGGGATGACAAATGAAAATTTACAATAAGAAACTTCGGAGTTCTTGAGTGTCAGAGAATTTGTATTCCACACAATCCAAACACTTACTCTGTTGATTTCACAAAATGGATCTCTCAAATTACATGCCAACAAAATAAGTAGTAATAAGTAGCAACTTGTACGTACATGTCAAACCAATCTCTTGCTCAGTTAATTTCACATTCGCAATATACGAGGTCATTAGCCAGAACACTAACAGGAAACAGAAAAGTTTGACTTCAATACAGAAAGTTCCTCAATGTTTACAGTACGAAGGATTGAAAATACAAGTAGGAAACAAGCCATTGAAGTGTAATATGTGCACTACATTCACAAGCTTGGACATTGCAAACATAAACTTTATTCTTTCAAGTGAGATATAACTTTATATAGTCGTTTTAAAAGTCTTGCATTACTTTTCCATATTAATTTTGGAAATTTACTGTCCGCAATTCTTCTTCAAATTGAAAGCCTTTGGTCAGAAAGTTTGCAGTCATCTCTCCAAATGTCATAGATCTGAACACTGGAGGAGAAGTTGGACTTAACAGAGGCTTAGCAGGTTCTACAAGGGATTCTTTTGTTGGGTTAACGAAGTAGGCAACGCTGTGTCTCCCACTGCTTGAGTTTGTGATAACCCGGTGTTTAGCAGCAACGAGTCTTCCATTGCTAATGATCTATATATAGCAATCATAGAATTTGAACTTTGTCATGCAAAACTTATCATCAAGATTAGCTTCCAGTTATCAAACTAATCATTGTAAGGATTTTAATAATAATCCATCTATTGTTCGACAGAATATATTGTATGCATGGATGGAGTAGGACTATATAAATGTTTAACCCTAATACAACTCTTAAAAGAAATGCAATGTGAAAATAAACACTCATTATATTCAGGCTCAATTTGAACCTTCTATAAAGAACATCTATGATAAATTAGTTTATCTTTTTAATTTTCTAATTAATGGTGTTTCTTTTTACTATAAACATTTTTTGGGGTAATCTTTTTTGAAAAAAAAAAAGAAAAAAATTACCTGTAACACAATCCCAATGTTTACCACAAAGGCATTAGGAATTGGATCAACAGCAATCCATTCTCCATCTTTGAAGACCTGAAGTGCAGTGATCCCTAGTTGTTGAAGCAGAATGGTAATAAGGTTAGGGTCTTTGTGAATGGATGTTCCTAATGTTAAACTTGGTTGAGGACAAGGAGGGTAGTAATGAGACAACACTACAGGATCTTCACTAAGTCCTCCACACAAATATTCTCTGTTAAGTCCTAATCCTTCACTAAACAGCTCCAAGATTTTAACTCCCACTTTTCTTACTTCTTCTGTGTATTTCCCTACAACTTCACTGAAACTTCACAATATCAGACTTACTTTCACCTCAAACAACTGCAACAGAATGCTATCAGTAATTTATAACAATTTATAATTTGCATTTTCACTATTTGAAAAATGATGGAAAAACTTCACTTATTCTAAGAATTTTTATTTTTTTTTATGTATATGATTCTTTAGAACAATAATTATTGTACTTGTTTGTTGCAGTATCTAACGTAATAAAACGAGTTGTTCAATCCATTTTCACACCATTATTTACCAAAAAAAACAGTGTGGGACCAGAATTGACATATCCATTAAAGGTTTTTAAATTTTTTTTTTTTTATATAAGGGATAAAATTTAAAACTATAGATATTACATAGCATATATAGAACATAAAATAAGGGTCAACTCATCTCAGTTCATATTGACATATTCATTATTTTTAACATGTCAGGTGATTATATATGTATAAAAATAGCATGATCATGCAACCATCATTAACTAACCGGCTTTTTAACATCCTATGTCATTAATTATGCAGGAAAATCAGTATTATAAGGCTAACCAGTACATCAGCTACCATTGACTAAAAAGATATATTGAAAATTTCAAGGATGAAACGTGCACGTTTAAGTGAAAACAAGAAGAAGAAACAAAGCAACAATGAATTAATTTACCGATAACCAAGTGGTTTATCTGGCCAATACTCCATGAATTCTCCCATAGGTTGACATGGGTGTGATAATGAGTCTTTCCAATACTTAACAACATCTTTGGTGGCTCTTCCACTACTTGTGTAGAGCTTGCACCTTCCATTTGGATCCTTAGAGCTTTCCTTTATCTTCACATCCTCAGGCATGGCATGGAAGTCTTTGAAAATATTCAGTGTAGCATCCAATACATCCTTAGAAACTCCATGGTTGATAACCTACCTTGTTTTTCACAGTTTCAGATTAACCAAATATACATATATGTTAAAAGAAAGAATTTTAAACTTAACTCATCAAGATCATCACGTAAGACTACAAAATGGGTAGTGTTTCACATAAGAAATAGTTATATCACACAACACCACAGATACATGCATGATATAATTTCTAACTGGTATGTACATTTTGCAAGAAATGAGAGATTCCAAGTGTACAGGCACGTGTGTGCAACCAATATCCATGATTTCAAATATGGGAAACACGTGTGATGAATAAGAAGAAAGTGAAGGAAAGGAAATTAGTGAATAAAGAATATATGAACCTGGAAAAAGCCATAATCCTGTGAGGACTTTAAGATATTCCTTATGATATCAGGTCGATGATGTCCTCCAAGATCGATAACTGGAACTAACTTTCCAGAGGCGAAAACAGCATTATCAGGTCTTCTTTCTGGTGGTTGCACATATGATGATGGCACCGAAGAATGAAGATTGTACCAGCTAGACACCAGCTTCTCAGCCATGATATGTTATGACAGCATGAGTGGCACAGATGCTCTTACAAACTATATATAATAGCAGAAAAATGCTAAATGATTGCACACGAATTTACAGGAAGAAGGAAAAATTAAACTTTTGTCGTCCATTTCAACTTTTAAGCTTTGTTTGGATGGAAAGAGAATAGAAAAGAAATGAAACTAAAAGAAGAATAGCATAAAAAGTTTAATGGTTTGAATGGGATGAAAATAAAAAATAAATAAATGAACTTTTTTTAATGATTAGATTAATATGATAGAATAGACCAAAGCAAAGTGACAAGTAGTTTCTCAGATGTTTGGTGATATTATAACATTTTTGGACATGATAATAAGCTTACCCTTGAACCATGCGCAACCACACACTTTTTTTCTTTGGTTTTGATGTTTAAAATGTTTTCATGATTGTAGCAACCAAACTAACATACTCTATGTTAGAGTAATTCATTCACTACTACAAGAAAAAACAGGTATCACTCATCAATTTTGTAATAATATATCGCTAAAAACCTCTCATTTGCAATTTCAAACATTATTATCACTTCTTTATAACAAATCAAAATTTTGGAACATTGACTGTTTCTCACTGATCCAGCACACTTAAATCCAAATCCCCACCTCAAACTCATTAAACATAACTTCAACCATCTCTCTCATATATGTTCAATATTTATTTATTAAAAATACTTCAAGACACTAACACCATTTCTTATATTAGTGAACAACATTTAAGGTTCTTCGTGTGTGTTGTGTGTGTGTATATCTATATATCAAACTAAATATTAGATACAGTTAAACATGCTTTTATCTTTAATAAAATTATTTCATTTTGTTTTTATCCCTAATAATTGTTATTTAATTCGTTTGTCTTAATAAATTTTTTTATTCTATTTTATTTGTTCCAAATTATGTAGACAGTGATTTGAAAAGTGAAACAAGAAGTGATTTAAGTAAGTGACTATATATATAGAACAAAACTTTGTTTTAAACATAATTAAAAAGGTTGAAAAATTAATTGAGATTCATTTATTAAGAATAAAAAGAGTTAATTTAATTAAAATTTAATTTTTCTATCGTATTATATTCACCCCTATTTGTAATCATTTAAATATAATATTTTTAAAATAATTAACTACAATATTCAATTTTAGTAATTAGTTTATAAAAAAATTGCAATAAAGCAAATTCGCTATTATTGAAAGACTAAAATAATTATAAAAAAACTTAATCTATTTTAAAGTATAAGATAATCAACTAACTTAGTAAACATTATAATAAAAAAAATCACCTTTTTACTTTTCTTTTAAATTTGAACATTATTACAAATTAAAAGAATACGCAAAGATGAGGATATTTGAAATGGAAAACAATTGACAGTCTTTGATAGTTTATGAAAGATTAAAGTTATTACATGTGCATTTTATTTTAGCATCGCGCATTATGTCAAATGATGTACTTACCAAGTTCAATCTTAGGTAAAGAAGAGTTTCATTCATCAGTTATGCATGCACTCTTTATTGAAAGCACAATTCATCTGTATTTTGGCGGTAAAGTAACCATCGATGTGTGGGTAAGAGTTTTAAAGCTACATCATAATCATGCTTACAAAAGATTTCAACAATTTCATTTATTGCAACTCAACCATAAAGGGGTATGAATGGTTGTTATATGTAGTATATGGAAACATAGGAATAAATAATGTAGTGTTCAAGAATGTCATACATGATGGAGAAGAAATTTATATCATGGCTCAATTAGAAATTTATATCATGTGGTTTAAGAATGTCATACATGATTCTCCATTCAGACCTGCAACAAACCCAGCAACCACAATCATTTGCAGGAACACAAGCCGCTTCCACCAGGCCATAAGCTGTGGTAAACACCACCCTTGTACCACCCAAATCGTCGTCGCGCCGCTGCATTCGTCTTCTCCATCATCGCGCAACCTCCATTCGTTTCGCGGAATCATTCTCGCGCCTTGTCACTACCTGCAAATCAAAGAAACAACAAGAACCAGAAAACCCAGATTCGTCTTTGCCTCGCGACATTCCTTCACTTTTGCACCACCATGATTTTTTTCTCCACCAGCCTCACACTTGCAAAGAAATAAAAACCCGTGTTCCTCCTTCAACCAAGTGAAGTGTCGCTGTCAACGTAGAGAAAGCATTCTTCCTTCAACGACGACGCAGCACAGGAGCTCCCTTTCCCGAATTTGCTAAAATCTTAATTCTGGGAGGAGAAGGAAATTGACACGTGGTAGTACATTATTGGTCACATTAAATAAATAGAAAAAATAATAAATCCACCTCAATATTAGTCCATGTAAACCAATAAAGGATACACATTTCATTTACTAATTGCACGGCTAAACATTTGGTAAACTAAGACCATTTTGAAAAAAATGACGAAAATAAAGACCAAATTAAGTCTTAAATATTTAATGATTATATATATATAATTATTAAATATTTAAAGTATTATTATCCAAATCATTTCATATTATATATATATATATATATTAAAAAACGGTATTTAAGATATTATGATACAAATATGCTAAGAATAAAAATAAACCAATTAAGAAAATCCTTATGTATTTATATTTATACGTTCACAATGATGAATTAAACTTTAAAATAATCCATTAAATGTTAAAATAAGTAATTCATTAATTGAGTTCACGTCATTTGTATTAGAGCAGGGTTATAAAAATAGTTAAAAATTTAATAGTTGAGAAAAAAAATCTAGAAAACCAAAAGAAAGATAAGAGTCTGACCAAGCAGGTGAATTCTTCGTCCCTTCAAACAAGAAAGTGTGATATATTAATTTTCCACGTCGTGATCTCTTTATCTCTGGTTGAAGCTGTCGTGAATAACTGCATTACCCTATTACCTATTAATTGGGTCATTCCTGGCAAATTCTTACCTTAAAAAAACCAGAAAAACATGAGGCCAGCCCCTAGTTTTCTCCAAAAGTCAAATATTTTTATGTTTACACACAGCCCACTGTATGCCACACTTGCATGCCAACTCTTCAAACTAGCCCTCCAAATTCTGCATTAACAACTACTATTTATACAGATGGCACACAGACATTTTGGCCAAGTAACAAAATCAAGATCAAAACCACCATTGTTCTTTGTGACAGTGTCAAAACACCTTTAAGGTTTACGAGAGGAACATTATTCCAATTATAATGGGACGCTGGATGAAACCAGAGGTACGTACTACCATGCATAATTTAATTTACTTCATTTGTTAATCTAATCTTTAATGATGTGCCTTTCTCACTTTCTTGTATCTCTTTTAGGTCTACCCTCTATTGGCTGCAATGACCTTTGTCACCAGCATGTGTGTCTTCCAACTAACAAGAAATGTGCTCCAAAACCCTGATGTTAGGTAAAGCTTATTCAACTCAGTCATTAATTTTAATTAAGAGCTTAATTTTCACATGAAATTAGTATAAGGATTTTTACCTAGTCGACGTATATTTTGTTAAGGTGGGTGTTTCTTAAAATACATTTCGGATGAAAATAGACGGACCTACGTTACAAAACCCTACAAATATTTTACGAATGGCTGTATTTTGGTGATTAATTTTATTTGGAAAATTGGTGTAGGATTAACAAAACTCGACGCAGAATGGCAGTGTTGGATAACAGAGAAGAGGGAGAGAAATATGTTGAGCATAGTCTGAGGAAGTTTCTTCGTACTCGACCACCAGAGATTATGCCAACCATTAACCACTTCTTCAGCCAGGATAAATGAAACAAAGATCAAGTTTATCAGTTTTTCTCTCTGCAAAATAAACTACTAATGATAAAAACTTTTGGAATTTTGTTTATAAAGTGTTGTTCCATCTTAATTATCTCTGGTGATCCTTATTTTGTTCCAGTGATGAGTATTAAATGTTTTCGTTAGTCTATGTTTAGATAGATTGGTCAATTGAACAATCTCCAGAATATTAACCGTATTATAGAACTATAATCGTCGTTATAAGTTGACCAGATTCTATGCTCTCAATTAACCAATCATGAAATAAGTTGACCAGATTTTATCGATCATTAGATATAGTATATGACTGGGATGTTTTCTCGATAGACCTCAATCATAAATACCCTTATAATAATTTCATGAAGTTTCATAGAGAAGAATTATAAAGAAACCGTGTTTGATTAATGACACATTGCCATCTCTTTTAGGGCAATTCTAAAGAATCCTTTTATTTTTCTTACTTTCTCAAAATTAAAGTTGGGCTTACACCAAGTATAAACCATAATAATTATCAAAATGACATGAGGGGACGAAAGGGGAGAAAAAGGGTGCAAAAGGAAAGATCTTTGTATAAGCCCAAATAAATAACCCAGTGCAAAACTTGAACTTGGGCTGAGCTGCGGTTGGAGTTTTATTGGTCATTCTTTTGAGCGAAAAATAATGTACTATGAATAGGATAATTGAATAGAATGGAATTAAAAAAAAAAAAAAGGAATATTAATTGCATATTGATATTAAAAAAGAAAAAAGGAGTAATGAAATGGATGGGTATGTTGATATGAAATAAAAGGGCCACGTGCATGAGAAGGAACTAAGAAAGAAGGGATGAAAGTACATGTGAAGAAGCCAATTGAAAATATCCAGAATCCTCTTTGTTTATGCATTATGATTCTTTGGATGCTATTCAATGATAGCAGAAGATACACACAGAGTTATGCTGCTCCCATGTTTTGCTGTATGAATAATGGGTTGCAACTTAAGAATGATTTAAAGCGAAAGTAATCAAAGAACAAAAAGATAATCCCAAAAAATTACACATATCCATTTAACTCCCAACACCATTTGCTGGCACTGGGTACTGATTTGGCTACCCTATGACCCGACACACACACCTTATCAGTTTTTAAATCAATGGTCAAGCTTTTTGTGCCTTAAATCCATAACAACTTAGTTGTATATCACCATGCAAATCTAATCCTTTTCGTTTACCTTACTTTAATTAATCCTTTTCATCTGTGTCAAAGCAATTCCAGATAAACAAATAAAAGCACTTTGAAAGCATGATCGTCAAAACATGTGAAATGCATCACTTTCATTAAGGGAATCATTTTTCTATTTTGCTTGATCATTTCATTGGAAGAAAAACTTAGTTGTTGTACAACGCTTTTTAGGATTTTGAAATCTGAATTTCGAAAACAAAGGAAACTGGTTTGTTGTAGTAGATTTAGTAGGAAAGTAGGATTTGCAATGAGATTAAGCACATATATCTTGGGGCCAACCTTTAAGTTGGAGGACATGTGATACTCCCACATCGGAAGAGTCATTCCATTGATATTCCAGTATAGTAAATGCATCCACCGACACATATTCAGAGAGTCAGGGTCAGAGGGAGAGCCCATAAGATTGTGAGCAAAAAGAGGCACCAAGTCAACCTCAGCTTCTGAATCTACACTACTCATCATTCAACACACATTTCAATGCTTCACAAATTTCAACTTCTGCCAATCATTTATGTAATCTCTATTAGTAACAGTTTAATCCGTGTAGTTTTATTTTGTTATGAGGCATGTGATTAGGTAGATTACTACGTAAGTGGCTCACACATGCTACAATATTGAAGCAATTAAAATATACCAGAAAAAAGTAACCCATCTTGACCTTTTTCTGAAAATATTGTGTCTATATATAGAATAGAGGATCCGATGATTAACCTAATGCTTGGTGGTATAATAGTAGTGGAAGACTGTAACTGAGTGCAGAAAAAAAGAAAGAGTGGACGGTTTTTGTGGCATGATTTGTGAAAAGTGTGTTGAAGAGATAAGATGAATATAGTGTGAATGTAAAAGGAAAATGGAGTGTGAATTATTTGATAGGTTTGATTTGTTGAATGGTAACGGGGCTCACAAGTTAACTGTCTGGTACTTGTCAAAAGCTTTGTTTTTGTACCAAGGTACGATATTCCCACGAGGGGGTAACATGCAATCAGGCATCATTTTCCCTTGTTGTTTGTGGCACAAGAGTTGTCCCAGGGCAGCCCCACAAGTTCTTGAGCTTCATCCTCAATGTGACCAAGCACACACCAGATCACATGGGTTTTGGTACTCCTTTCTAACATAAGGTTACCTAATGTGGCCTGAAAGCAAGAGAATGAAAGATTTTAATACAAATTGCATCAGTGGGAATGAAAGAAACAACAGCAAAGACAAAAGCACTCCTCAACTATCAAACAAACCCAAAGGGGACCTTCTACACATGGCTTCACCTCTTTCTTATTCTCAACTGGACCCACCCACCACATTCCCAACCCAAGTCTACCTTATTCATGCCAAACTATTCTCTATTATATCATGCTTAACTTCATCATACTCAATGATTTTCAATCTTCATTTCATTTCATTTCAGACATGCTTCTGTCATCTCTTTCAAACTCTCCTCATTAAGTATTTCAGAGAAATTTAGATGCCAAAAAAATTAAAACTATATGTTACTTAGGTCAAAACAATATGAACACGTTTTCACCGATTATAAAATTCACTTTATATTTTTTATATGTTTAAGGAAAAGGATAACAAATCACGTGTCAGTTCTCATAGGTTTCATGCAGATCTTTCATACTCAATCTCAAGAGTTCTCAACAGTTGTGTAGCAGTAACAAGCAGCAGAGTGTCATAGATTTGATAGATTTTGAATTCATTACAAATGATGGATTATAAATATTTATCATTTTCTTTATAAATTAATATCAAATTCCTTCATTCCATGTATATTCTTCTTCTTTTTTCTAAAAATAATTTCATTCCTTGCATTTTGAATTATTTTTAGGCTCCACGTATACATTTTTAACAATAGATCAACTTTTAGTATTATTTCTTTTATAATTTCAATTTTGATGTAACTGTTGTTAGAAAAATAAGCAATCATCATTAATTCGTCATGTGGTGATAAGTTGCGATGAGTTAGAATTAGTATGAATGCAATGCAACACATCAAAACTATATAAAAACCAGAAAAAAATTAATAATACGTAACACAGTTTAATATACATGCAACGAAATGAGAAATCAAAAGAAATAATAATTTCAATCTGTTTATAAAAGTTATATGAAATTATTTACAAATAAAAATAAAACTATACAGATTTTTTTTTAACTCTAGGTTCTGATTTGTTGAACTTTTAAGTAAGGTCCAAATTGATAAAGACGTTGATTGTGAAACTTTCAAGTATCACATTAATAAAAAAAAGGCGATATTATTATGTTTCATGTAATTAAAAGTGACATCATGGATGTTATGTCAATAAAAATTATTGTAACCAAAAAAAGTGTCTCATTAAAAAAAATAAGAAGTTACAAATTTAAAAATGGGAAAATGAGGTGGGGAAGGGAAGCGGAAAAATTGGAGAGATTTTTTACTTTTTAATTACAATAACTGTTAAAATTAGTAGTAATGTAAGGTGATCATATATTAATCTTGTTCTAATTTAATATCCAATCAAATGAAAAATAGTTTTTTAGGTAATTTTATTTGATCTTAATTGTGTATAGATAATTGAGCTAACTAAATAAAACAATGATGTATTCTAGAAATTTGAAATAAATAAATAAAATAATAAATGAAATACCAATTTTACTTTGATAATAAAAGGAAGGAATCATCACAAATTTACACTAATGCGAAAGTCATTTTTTATGTCAAGATATTATATCAATTGAAAGGAATAAATTGGTGTAAAATTGAAAACAATGATAAAATTGAAATTTCTTAAACAAATATTACATCTAGGGGTAGGCAAATGGAACTGTACTGAACTAAAAACTAATTTATATAAACTGAACTGAACTGTAAAAGAGTTCAGACAAACTAAACTGAATTTTTTTTTGTTTTATCAAAGTGAGTTGTACTCTACTAAATTGTACTAAACTATAATATAAACTGAACTGAACTACTAACTGAATTGTAAATTATACTAAACTACAATATAAACTGAACTGAACTACTAACTGAATTGTAGATTGTACTAAATTACAATATAAACTAAACTAAACTACTAACTAAATTGTAAACTACACTAATTTTAACTACTATACTATTTTTACTTTTTTTAGAGAAAAAAATACTCTTATTAGAAAAAAAACCACCTTGAGTATATAAATTAATTAGTTTATGGATAAATTTGTTTGTAAAATTTCATCTCATTAATTTTTGAGATATAAATTACGTGTAGTTTATAGAAAAAAGATTTTTTTTTTATTTTTCTTCCATAAATATTTTTGGATAAAGCTAATGCGGCTCTACTAGTTTAAAAAGTATATGAATAGAATGGAAAATAAAATTAATATATTTAGTACAATTTATATGAACTTCATCTAATATCATGTAAAAACAGAATGTTAACAATCAAATAGTTAAATTTAATTTATTTAAATTAACATATAACAAATTAAATTTAAAAATAAATTAACTCAAAGTTTTTCACTTTTGTAACAAAATAAACCATTTTTTTCATAAATTTACTTCTAAATAATTACATAAGAGAAAAAAAAACTATAATTATTTAGGACGAAGTGATTTTTTAAAATAGTATAGTTAACTGTAGTTAACTGAACTGAAAATTTTTTAAGTTCGGTTTTTAAAAACTAAACCATAAAACAATATATTTAAGTTATAGTAAAAATGGTTCAGTTCTTTTTAATATAATATAGTTCAATTAACTGCAGTACAATACACTTCAGTATTTTTTCCCAACCCTAATTACATTGTTTACAAAAGTAATATATGTAAGATGTGAACTCAAACAAATGTCACATTTATTGTATATGTTAATTAATGTAATATGTAATATGTTGTTTAAGTTTACTCACATCCTTTCTTTCGTTTTTCACACTATTTTTACATTATTTATTTTCTTTTCTGAAAATAAAGATGAAAAAGAAATGCGTGTATATATTTAAAAGATAGTAAAAATATAGAAAAGGTAAAGAAAATAAAATATGGTTTGATGGAAGCGTGGAATGGAGAAAAAGTAGAAAAGATATGATAAAGAAGCGACAAATAGATGGATTGAAAGAATAGAAACAGGTGCACGTGGATAGGACCTGCCACACGTGTACTCAATGATCATGCGGATTTTTCACCTCTTTTCTTTCTTTGTTTATAAAAAAATATGTGTTTGTGAAATAGTGATGAGAATAAAAAGGTTGTAAAGAAAAGAACTAGAAAACAAATGAACATTGTTGTCTGAGTCTGACCTCTGAAGAGAACTGAGTCTAGCTGCTAGTGCTATCCTTCTAGGTCTGCACAACCAACCTCTATTATTTTCTTTTCTTTTTTTTTTCTTAATTTCTTAACTCAGTTTTTGGAGAATCTCTAGGACAACAAAGCTGCATGCTCACCTATCACTCACTGCCAAAACAGATTACCATCCATCATCATAATGCTACTACATTTTACTCCTACCAAACCATTGCACAAAAAATTATTCTTCATAAAATAAAATAATAAATTAACTATTTACTTATTCACTAATCTAAGTTTACTTAATTCACCCATCCAATATATATTATATTTTGAATTTTTTATATATCAAATTATAAGATTCAAAAAATTTTAATAATAAAGTTTGAAATGAGTAAAATAAGCTCTACAATTATAGTTGTTATTGGATTGAATATGAATTAAATATATTAGTTGTCTTGTGTTATTTAAAATGATATGGTAACAATTCAAATAACGTGATTTAAATATTGGTTTATAGTTTAGGAGAAAATAAGAGAAAGTTGAAATAATTCTCTCATTTAAAAATATATACTCAACTACTGCTTAATAGGGTGTTCAAGTTATATTATTTATAACTTAAGCATTTTGTTAAACACTTAACCATGGCTTAGGCAATACTTAACACATGGTTTTATATTGGATAAACAGTTAAGTGATCAAATACGATGGAAGGGTTTTTTAAAACATTTTTGTTGGTGTTTCATAAATATGTGGAGTCATTCAAGTATTACTTATAATTCTTAACTAACAAGGTAATTGTTAGGACGAGAAGAACCTTGAGAGAGTGTTGCTCCTAGGTAGCATTTCCCTCCAATAAAATGGTTGACGCCTTCTCTATTGATAAGGTTGATTAAGTGATAATATCTTGAAACATGGTGTTATAGTTGTAAGTTGTGTCTATATATATTTTTATTAACTAGTTTAATGTATAAAGAAGTTATATTAATTATATATGTCCTTAAAATAATTGTAAAAAATGAATTCATACAATTAATTTTTATAAAGCAAGTTTGAAATCTTTACAAAATATTCTCATTTAAGATAATTTGGTCGATCATGAAAAATAAACTCAATATTAAACTGAAAATCCTTACGAACATATATTTAATGAGTCCATATCTTTACAAATATGTCCATATCTTTACAGAGTTTCACAAAAGAAAGGATAAGAGCTATTCTAAATTATAATGTGGTATTTCTCTTAGAACACGAGAGAATTTAAGGGAATTATGGAAAATGACTATATCAACATCAATAAAATCATGCAATATTCCAATTCTAGATAATGGATTAAAGTAACGAATGAAGAGCATAAATTCATGTAAGACAACAAGGTTTTGAAACTTGTTCCATTTTCAAAAAGTACGAACTTCATTGGTTGTAAATGGATATGTAAGACTAAGCGAGCTTCCAAAGATAATGTGAAAAGGTATAAGACTCATCTTATAACTAAGGGTTATATCCCAAAGGAATGTGTTGACTTTAAAGAGATTTTCTCTCCAATTTTATCGAAAGTATCTTTTAGAATAACATAAGGTAATGTGAACATGTATAAAGCTCGCTTTATGACTGCTTTTGACCATTGTTACTTGTTTAACTGCACTTCCACTTTCCTCCACCTCTACCGTATAATAGTTTTCATCTTAAATGAATGTCTTCAAATTTTGTATCAATTGTGACTCAAACTTTGTAGGATCTCAAAGCACGCTATTGTAATTATGTCTCACAATATATTAAAACACTTTGTACTTTCCATTTGTCGAAACAAGAACTTTTCCTCTAATGTGACAATACTTGCCATGATAATTTAAAAAAAAACATATACTTTAACACAAAATTTTTTTATATTTATTCCACACTATCATTTTTTATTTTTTTTAAAAAAATAAAAGTTTAGTTTTTATAATTATTTTACCTTTATATTATATATTGAATGAATTATATATCAAATTAATACAAAAGTGTGTGAGAATATACCATACATTACTTGTAGTTTTAGTGAACACAAACACATAGTTTTAATGGACACAAAAATGGAGAATGAAATGGAGAGCAGAAATGCTAACTATAAAGTGAGGAATGCCTTATTACACCGGTTCAGAATACCAAAAGCTGACTCGTGATACTCGCCTTACGTTGGATTGTTCACCACTTTATTCAAATATGCATTTGACATTATTTTTTAACTAAAACATCAATAATGTAGCTGATATAATTGAAAAATACACTCCATCATTATAAAAATGTTAATATTAAAATGATTTTCTTAAAAATGTTTAAATTTAAAAGATCATAAAATTTGCAAATTAAAAGAAATAAGTAAATACTCGTATTCTGGAATAAGTTGGGGCAATACATGTGAGTAAAAGAAGAAAACATGTCAATATCCTCGTGTGCAGACACGTATAAGATTTGGTGACATAATTATGGTAGTTAAAAGAGAACCAGAGAAAAAAGATTGCCACATTTCAGATATCTTCATTGGAATCTTTGGATAATATCTCATTTTATGTTTTAAGATATGGTCCCAGATGCTTGACTTAACGGTTTCAAGATAACTAGGAAGCAATTAATGAACAAATACCATCTTTTTCATGTTTTTAATGAACACATACTAAATGGAGACTACATCAGTTACAACTTTTCACAAATTTAATAAAAATTACAAAAGCATGAAAGAGACTTCTTAAATAAGAACACTCACAAAAATTTAATTTTTTTTTAATAAATTTAGTCTACAATAAAAATTATTGCAAAAAATGAATTATCAACGATTTCTTTGGTATATATGTATCAAATAACATATCAATATTTTATAGTTATTTTCTGTACTCAAACAAACTGTTTAAAAAGAAGGGAACAATAGAAACTATATATGGTGTCTTTCAAAATATAATTTGATTCTTCTATTTTTAGTATTTTATGTTAAAAACAGTGAAAATAATAACAACTTATTTAATATTTTCCATACAGTCATTTAAAAACAGAAAAATTAAAAAAGTAATAAGATAAAATTGGATAAAAAAAATAGTATTTGTGGAAGGTGAGGATTGATTGGGGGCATATGAATAAAAAAGAGGGCTTAATGGTGAAAAAGTGAAAAGAAGGTATGCACCACATAATGAGAAAGATTGATGTGATGAGGGATTCATCGGTGGAAAAGAAAAAAAAGAAAAAAACTGAATGAGATGGTTCATGAATGATCACGTCGAAACAAAAATACAAACAATCGTGCACATTTTTGGAGCAAAAGAAGATAACAAAAGTTGATGATTATAGTACACCTATCGAAGGAAAAACGAAGAGCTGAAAAAAGATTGAAATTTCTTGACAGCCACTGGTCGATAGAATCAGCCAAAAACAGAGCCGTGATCAAAATGGTATGCATTGGCTTTATTCAGACAAAGTGATCAATAAATGTTCCTCACCAATCCCATTATGGTCTGTGGTGAAACTTTTCATATATAATATAATATAACATAACATCTAGTAGAACTACCAGTATTTTCACCAAGCTATATATCCACGATTCAGATCATGAAGAACTACATCACAACCTCACCTCAATTCACCAAAACAGTAAACAAAAAGTTATAAACCACCCAAAAATGGCTCCAGGGACTATAGTAAATATCTGAACTCCTTCTCTGCTGTAACTTACACCCGCAATTGCTACTTCAATTACATAACCTCTTTCATCACTGCACATGTCACATGTATACAACTTTTTGATTATGGACTTCACCTTTTATGTTTGAGGAAGAAATTGCATTTTTCTGTGAAATAAATTCTCCCAAAATGGTGATTATTAAGATAAAAGTAATGAGAGTGGAGAAGGAAATTGACGAACGAAAAGGAGCACAAAAAAGCACAAGAAAACAGAACAGAGACCCTCGTGCAAACTAGTTGTCTCAATGTACATCACAAACTTTTGGGACAGAAAAAAAAAATGCATAGCTGAAACTTTGGTTTAAATGAGAAATATAAATGAAAAAAAAAGAAAGGGTCTAAATTTGATGCATGCGTGTGGGTAGACATTCCTCTCTTTCATTTCTGCAACCATTTCCATGGCCCACATCGCCCAACCAATTATTTTGACACTATTCTTTCACGTTAATATGCTCTCTATCTCTCTGTAGCTCTCTTTCCTCGATCTCTTTTGCGATCCACGAACAGTAATTTTTTAAACAATGGTCAAATTTAAGAATTAAGTTTTGCAACTCTTAATTAATTTTACATAATTTTTCACACCATATACCCAAGTTACATCTGACTATATACAATTCTTAAAAAGGAAAATAAGTTTTATAATGATTCCCTAAAAAAAATCATAGGAAAATAAGTTTCATGATTGCTTAAAAAAAATAAAATCATATGTAATAAGCAGGATTTTTATTTATTAAATAATTATCTTTAGATTTTCTTTATTGATTTTTAGATTATTGCTAACAAATAATTATTGTTAGTGCAATCAACGTCATGTCTATACTTAATCACCTCCTTAACGATGAAATCTAATTGATAAAAAAATCCACTTTAAAAAGTTGGAAAGAATATAAAAAATAGATAAATTATAAATACAATAGTGACTTTCATAAACAAATATCTAAAAATAAGTCTAATTTATATCTTTAAAATATAATTTAAAATATTATCATTTATTATTCTAATACATTTCGTTTAAATCATCATATACAAAACCAATATATATGATAAACATTATTCCATAGAGCAACATACGTCATGGTAATTTGTGCATGATACAAACTTAAAATGGAGTACTTTTATTTTTAGTATAACACCGAACTTCTTTACTTTGGTTGTAACTTGTTTTATGTTAGGTACCATTTGCTACAACAAATTATTCCCAGCGAAATTGCTCTTCTCAGAATAAAATTTCAATTGGTCAACAATATTAAAACATTCTTTATATTAAATATTTAATTATGCACATCTATATCGAAATTTATTTTACACAGACAATCAATTCTTATTTAGTGTTTATGAAAACAAGTTTAACATTAATATATTTGAAGGTAGACGTAAATGTGTAATTTTTCAAAAAGAAACCAAGAATATGAAACACACGAAAGATGAAAAGAAAAAAGAAAATGATTATATATAGTAATTTATGATATGAGAGAAAAAGATGTTCATTGTTTGGTGTCAAATCTTTCAACGTGGATCCACACTTTTCTTTTGGTCACCATCCAATCTAACCTTTTTATGCCACTTGAAGACATGTCCTCTTCTTCGTGCAAATTTAGTCAAAAAAACAATGCCACGATTGAGCAAAGAAATCCATGTTAACTACAAAATCAAATCTCTTATTGGAATCATGTTAGAGCCGTGATCATCTCGTACTTCTACGTAGAATATCAATCATCAAACTCTACTCAATAACGATAACTTCTTACACAGTTCACCTTCATATGTCACGTGTGGTTTACTCACAAATAATTTGATATACAATCAAGACAAAAAAGAAGAAGAAACATTACCTTTTAAAACTTGATTTATATATGTTATTTGATTAAAACTGTTTTTTTTTTCTTTCATGTTCAATAAAGATAAATTTTCAATTATATATCTTACTTGATTGTTCAAAAACAAAGATATTATCGATAATACAAATGTGAGTACAAATACTACATTTAATATATAAGCATCATATAAGGGTGGATATTCATAAATCCATTATCTTAATATTTTGATTTAAAAATGGTGTTGACGGTTTGAATTTAGATCTTATTGGTATTGTATCTTTCTAATAAACTTTCTTTCAAAGAATCCATAAGTAGTTATAGGATCGAGAGTTAATATTAGTGACCAACTCATACGAATACTATGATTCTTGTATCGAAAATTTTCTTAATAAAGAGTTCAAGTAAGCGTATCCTGTTAAAATGAACGACGATATAATTAATAAATATTTGTGGTTGAGAATACTTTCGTTTGAAGGGTAGTATATCAATATGGAAGAAACTTAATCCAAATATGAGTCTAAGTCTCATATTAAATAAATATGATAAAATCAAATACTATATTAAAATTGAAAACTCATAAATTTATTGTTTTAGTGTTTTGAATTGAAGGTGATGTCGATTTTTTCACTAGAATTTAAACTTATGTCTCATTGATATTATATCTTTTCAATTAATCTCTTTTTAGAAACCCATGATTTATTAATGGAAATGAAAAAAAAAATTAAAAATTAAGATAGTAAACATATCCCTATGTTAAATACTGTCCATGTTGAATTTGTGGGAAACTATATATCCCTAGGATTTGCCTGGATTGTGTCTAATTCCGTTAATATGGATGGGAGAATGATAAAGTTGAAGAAGGAAACTAAAAAGAAAAAGCAATAAAATTAATAAAAGGAGAAGTGTTTCTTTCTAGTGATACATGGTTGGCCTGAGATCCAGTACCATGGTTTCCTTAACAAGCAATACTTATTGATTTGTGATTGAAGTGTTTTGAAGAGGGAATAGTATTGAACATATTTTACAAATAAAACTAAGGAGAAACATATAAAAGAAAAAACAATACTAAGAAGAAAGTGACAGTTTTTATTATAGGATGGCATGGCATTATTCATCTCATCTTCATCGAATGACTTTGATTGGCTACCATCTTTTGTACGGTTAATGTCCAATGTTCAGTCGGTGTACAGGAACCAAACCCTTTCTTCTTTCTTCATTTCCTTTAAGGTTTCTAATTTTCACGATTTTAAGGATAAAAATCAATTTCAAACACTGTTCATATGTTTAAGGATTTTGTTGTTGAATGCAAACAAAGTCTTATATCAGAAAAAAAAATAAGAGATGAATATATAAGATACTTTTATTGATAAAATTTTTTAAGAGTGGTATCAAAAGCAAATCCGTAAGAACTTGACTCAAAACGAACAATATTCTCTCCGTGTAGAGACTTATGTGTGAGTATTGAACCCCTCCCTACATTTATCTCTAAAAGTTTACATGTTCTCACCATGATATATGCTAACAAATTTGTTTCCCTCTGATAGCAGGAAGAATAATATCCTTGTTTATTATGCAGTTCTTTTGTTAGTAGAGATATGATTGTTATTTCAATGTTAATAAAAAAATATTAAAAAAATTCTCCCACATTTTATTAAAAATTTCCCTTTTCTTTAGTTTCTTTCTTCGACGTTCTTAAAATCAAACATATAATTTATTCATTTATAATTTATATAAATCTATTTGACAAATCGTCAGACTTGATGGACTTGTTTATGCTTCTTGTCTTTTTAATCTAAAAGGCGTTAAACTATATTTGAAAAATATTTTGGTAAGTTTTTTTCTTTATTGTATCATATATTTTATTATATTTTTTTATCTTAAATGATAAGATTGTTAAAAAACAGTGATATAATAATAAAATTGGTCCGACTTGATAGTTTGTGGTATGTGATAGTGAGGCTTTCACGAAAGCCGCCAGTAAGAAAAAAAAGAAGTTTTGGGATAGTTATCTAAAAGTAAAAAATTATTATAAATGATTTTTACAACTTATAATTGAATAACACTGTAAAAATCTTTTACAACATTATTGCGTACATTATTTATTCTTATTCTAAAACATCGACAGTTATTTTGATGTTCTTTTTCGATCGTTTTCTGTACTTTTTGCATGGGTTTTCTCTTTCTTTTCCTTTTGTTTTTTGAAGAACAAACTGTCAGCTTTTATGTAATATAATTAATAAAAACTATTTTAACTTCGAAACATTGTTTACAAATTCTCTTCAAACCATTTTCTTATATATAAAAATGGCAAAATATGGAAGAATTGATCCAATAGTCATGTACAGTGTGAAACAAAAACTAATTCATTAGTTATAATATCATTATCTAAAGCGAAAGACAAATGTTAAGTGGTGTTCTTAAGATTCTACGAAATCAGAAGTAGAATTATTTTTATTAAAATACATAAAAATAGGATTATTATATTATTACGTAAACTGTTTTTTTTTTTTAATAATTTCAAATAAAAATTTCTTTTACAGTTTTTAATTAGTGCCCCTAGAAGACTGATAACAAAAAATTCCTTACTGTGCATCCTATCAAGTCTCAACCATGCAAATTTTTGCAAGAAGTCCAAAACCATCTTTGAAAATTAAAAATCAAATTCTATTATCTCAACCATGCAAAATTTCGTAATCTACAACGAGCCAAAAATCGAATAGTAAAGGGTAACCAGTAACCATCTTTAAAAAAATTATATGTTAATTCAGGCAGACGTGATTAGCAGAAAACTAAGTACTTATCTATGTAGCTACAAATGCTTAATTTTTTGCTCCTATTTACAGGACAGATCACATAATTGAGATAAAATTCATCAGTCATGGATGTATTACAATGTTCCTTTCTTGGGACGGTAACAAGTTTCGTGATGAACTTCATGTTGGTTAAGATATAAATGGCAAGGTTTATCTTTCATTGATTATGACTTATGTGATACATGTAAATATTTAATAGGTAGATGTGTCTATGGAAGATCTTATATGCATTAAGAATAAAATCAGATAATATATAAATGGACGTAATTATAAGTTTAACATAAATTCATTTATTTAATATGAATTTATTTTTCTCTTCTTATTTCTTTATTCTTTTCATGAACATGATTGAGATGCATCTGATTGTACTTGTTTACTCGTTCTGAAATATCACAAGACTGAACAATCGAAAAGACGAAGAACACAGTCGAATGATTCTCTAGGAATTACAGTGGCACGAGAAGAAAAATGAAATTTCAACGTGGACAAGTTTAAAGTTGTCCAAAAAGCATTTTTTGATTGACTGAAATTGAATAATTCTAGTTTTGTAAGAAATAACAATTTTTTAGAAAGACAAGTTACTATTTTTTTCTTGATTTTATTTTGTCAAAGGCTAATTCGCAAAAGGGATATTACAATTATTTGTTGATCTCCATGATATATACAAATTCGTGATCACCACCTACTATATATATCAACCTATTATATGACAATTTATCATATAAGTTTTAACATGGTTTGTTTTATAACATCAAAACTATCGACGAAGTTAAATTATCCTCAGACTTTGTTATAATTAAGAATGAACACTAATAACTTAGAGAAAATAAAGTCAAAATCAGAGTAGCAATAATGTTATTCCTCTGGGTTATATAATTCAAAAGATAAAGAAAGAAAGAAAAAAAAGGCTTTTTCCATCCAATGTAACCCAAATCCAACAAAACCTTATACAAAAAGAAGTGTGGCTCAGTAAATAGTTTACTGTTATATACTTCATTGAACAATCATCAATCAACATCCTTCCAACCGACCCTTTCTTTCTTCTCTTCCTTCTATAAAGGCAGCAAAGGTTTCTGGCTTAAAATCTGTATTTTTTATACACAAATCATTGTAGGTTGCTAATGTCTGCTGAGTTGAGTTGTGCACTCCCCTGACATCCTCTCCAAAAGGCAACTCCTTTTTTCCAACCCTATAATCTCCAATCCATTTTCTTTTTTCTTTGTGTCTTCACTTTTCAATTTTTTTAATCTTCAAGGCCTACAATAGGGGATGCCACTAGACCATAGAGTGGCGGTTTTTTTCTATGTAGCTATTCTTGTTATATGCAAATGGTAGCTCAAGGACCTATATATATATGTGTGTATGTTGGTGCACTTCTCGTGACTTCAACTGAAGCAGGCTGTTGCTATCTTCAAGTCTCTTCTTGAAGGCACCAATGGCTCTGTTCATGGCAATTCTTGGCGTTGTTGTGTTGGTGCTCTGTTTTTGCTCTGTTCTCTTGAAGTGGAATGGAGTCAGATACAGGAGGAAAGGCTTGCCTCCTGGCGCAATGGGTTGGCCGGTTTTTGGGGAGACAACTGAGTTTCTCAAGCAAGGTCCAAACTTCATGAAGAACAAGAGGGCAAGGTAACTTCATATGTTCTTGTTTCCTCGTAGTTATGTGCATGTGTTCAAATAAGTCTTGTTCGGTTCGTTTGTGTAAGTGGAGAAAGTTTCGTTGGTGAAAGTTCAAGTATGTCTTGTGCTTTTTGAGTGAGCATGATTTGTTGCGTATTTTAGCCTCTCTTTTTTTCATTGAAAGCTGTTTCATCAGCATCCCCTGCATGACACTGTGATTTGTCACAGTAATTAAGGATATGGCATGTACTGCGCCTGGCATCTTGCATTTTCATGAGGAATAGCTTGTGGCTGTTCATTCATGAAGTGGTTTAAGAGATGCCGATGAACGTTGTTTCAGAGTAAAATCAGTGAACTACTACTTGCGTTGTAGTTCTGGGAGTGAAGAGAAGAGGAAAGTAGGGTAGGGTTATAAAGCATATACGTGAAGATCCAGGGAAAGATAAACTCTCACTGTCCCTGATGAATGACACTCACATCATCAACGTGTGAAATGAAAAAGGAGACATTGGATATGCACAACAATTTTTTTGGTATAGTTGTTTTTGTAGAACAAATAGAGATATATAATTGATGTGATGGAGATATGGAAAAAAGAAGAAGATTGGGGAGATTGTTAAAAAAAGTGTAATAGGAATAGCACGAAAAAAAGCATACCTGTTGGACAGAACATGATCTTAGTAATATTTTTCCTCAAACTAGTTAAACTGGGTGAGGTAAATACTATTCATTCTTGTACTTTTGGTCTCTTACCTAATTGGTTGTGATTACAACTTTTTTTTTTCTTCTGTTTTGTGAATGGCAGGTATGGCAGTTTTTTCAAATCTCACATTCTGGGATGTCCTACCATTGTATCCATGGATCCGGAGCTGAACAGATTCATACTGATGAATGAAGCAAAAGGGCTTGTTCCTGGGTACCCACAATCCATGTTAGATATCTTAGGCACACGCAACATTGCAGCTGTTCATGGCTCCACTCATAAGTACATGAGAGGGGCACTGCTTTCAATTATTAGCCCCACCTTGATCAGGGATCAGCTTTTACCAAAAATTGATGAGTTCATGAGAACCCACTTGATTGATTGGGATAACAAAGTCATAAACATCCAGGAGAAAACTAAAGAGGTTTGTATCACCATCAATTCAAAACTCAATAGACTTCACTGTTTAATAGGAAAAGTTATCAGAATTTTTCAAGTACTGATTCTCAAATATTTGGAACAGATGGCTTTTCTCTCTTCCCTGAAGCAGATTGCTGGTATGGAATCCAGCTCAATAGCTCAACCCTTCATGACAGAGTTCTTCAAACTAGTTTTGGGAACACTCTCTTTGCCTATTAACCTTCCTGGCACAAATTATCGCGGGGGATTGCAGGTATGGTCCTTCATCTTTAACCATTGGTGCTTGATATTGCTCCTGTTTGATTTCACATTGAATTTATCTAATGATATTTTTGGTTTGGTATATGTTTTTATGTGTTTGGTCTCATGTTAAGAAAGATAATATGGTTGAAATTTATCTGAGTTGAAAATTGAAACAACTTTTGTAAAGCATCCAATGAAAAACAATACTGAATTTTTCTGAATTTTATGATTAAACCATTTTAAAATAAAACATAGTTTCTTTATTTAAAGTCAAATTTAATCAGAAATTATGTACAAAATCACTTTGACAATTCATTACTCAAGTTTTACAAATATATAACAACATTCTGTAATCACATTGCATTCTATTTGGTTGATTATACATTGATATGTGCACTTTAATGTCTTGAAGGCAAGGAAAAGTATTATCAGCATTCTGAGTCAGTTGCTGAAGGAAAGGATAGCATCCCAAGAATCCCACGTGGACATGCTGGGTTGTTTGATGAATAGAGATGAAAACCGATACAAACTAACTGATGAGGAAATCATTGATTTAGTTATTACTATTATGTATTCTGGTTACGAAACTGTTTCAACCACATCGATGATGGCAGTGAAGTATCTCCATGACCATCCCAAAGTTCTTGAAGAAATCAGAGTGAGTGCAAAAGTTCTCATGTTCTCTAGGTATGTTGTTTTCGCTTTATTATATTCTGTCCTCACTGTGATAACACTGAATGCAGAAAGAGCATTTTGCCATAAGGGAAAGGAAAAAGCCAGAGGATCCAATTGACTGTAATGATCTCAAGTCAATGAGGTTTACTCGTGCGGTGAGATGCTGCTATCTTTTCATTTAATGTCATTGTTTGATCTGTCTTTTCTGTTTTTCTTTTCAGTAACCGTGTTGAATCTTTGATCACAGTATTTATGTCGTTTGTCATCTCTGCCCTTTTGTAGGTGATTTTCGAGACCTCGAGATTAGCAACAATAGTTAACGGGGTTCTAAGAAAAACAACTCACGACATGGAACTAAACGGTGGGTTATGTTATGTAGTATGTCTCAAGCTTTTGTTATATAGTTAGGTTTATGGGCTCAAGAAGCAGTTTTTGACTTTTGGGGTCTTCTTTCAGAAACTTTTTCTGCTTCAACAAAACTTCTTACAAAGCACCCGGCAAATAATTTTATCCCTAGGATAATGTAATTGTTCACATGGTATTATCTGAGAGACAAACTTCCTAACCACTTTAAACTTTTTAATGTTTGAGTCAAATGGAAATGAAGAACAATGCCATTACAAAAAAAAATGTTACTTTATTTCAAAAGCAGTATGTGTCAACTGGTATATTCTTATTGCAATCAAGAGACTTATGGGAGTTTTTTCTGTTTGTTTTCAGGGTATCTGATTCCTAAAGGGTGGAGGATATATGTATACACGAGAGAGATCAATTATGATCCATTTCTGTATCATGATCCAATGACCTTCAATCCATGGAGATGGCTGGTTTGTAACACAAGCAACACCTTTTCCATTTCTAATTAACGTTTTAACATAAAGGGTAGGAAAGTGAAAAAGCAGCATAATTAATGAGGAACTGCAAAATGCAGGGTAACAGTCTGGAGTCACAAAGCCACTTCTTGATTTTTGGAGGGGGTACCAGACAATGTCCAGGGAAGGAGTTAGGGATAGCAGAAATTTCCACTTTCTTGCACTACTTTGTAACAAGATATAGGTGAGAGAATTTATCTCTTTGCCTGATCAGCATCCATCACATCCAAATCCGTTTGTTTGATGTTACTGATCCTACACATTAATAAAACAATGGTTTGTCTGTTTTGATAAACACATGGAGTTTCTGACATGTGATATTTAATGTTGATTGCAGGTGGGAAGAAGTAGGAGGAGATAAACTAATGAAGTTTCCTAGAGTTGTGGCACCAAATGGACTGCACATAAGGGTCTCATCTTTTACTAGCTAGGCTTTCCGCATGTACAGTACTGAGATATAGGAAATAGTAGGCTCCAAGGCTTCCTTTGTATGATAATATGCTCTAACAAGTAGAGAAATCAATTAAAATTAGCTTCTTTTTCCGTTCTTGTTTTCCTTCTTCTTCCTTCAATTTGAGCAACATTTTTAAGGTGCAATGAACAAATCTGGGGGAGTGTTATAGGCCTGAGTTGTCAGTACTGAGGCCTAGCCCATGCTTAATAAGTAAAGCTTTGAGAGTATAACATGGTTTGGTCAAAGCTATAGGCTAGTGTGCCACACTCTAAGATGCTCCTTTCCCTTTCAAATGTTGCACACTTGGTCAACATGGGCTAGGCCCTATATAAACTCTTGGGCTCGCCTTTCAAAGCCCATGTCCATTTCAAATGGCAGACTCAACTAAAGTCATATTCGTATTCTGCCATTCTTCAACCCTCGCTTTCATACGACCAAAAGACTAAAGAAACAGAAATAATGAGAAATGAGATGTCAATAAGCATGTTGACAACCATGAAAAAGAAACTAAATGAATCAAAATTAGTTCTTGTCGTTGTAAGAGTTTTTAATGATATATGTATCATCATCCTATGTTACTTTTAATGCTTTGTTGTAATATAGATAACGGCTTATTAACAGAGGAATATCAGACATAATTATCAGAAAATTTAAAAAATTCAAAGAATTTTTTTTAAATAAATTACATAAATTCTGCACTTGTGAAGAACTTTCATTAAATTTTTTTTCTTCTGAAAATTATGTTGAGTAATTCAATCTAAAAGGCGTTTTATATGTTTCTAGAAATCTTGATTTGAATTTTTTTTTCCAAACATTTTATTATGAAAATTCTGTTGCAGAAATTTTAGAAAACTTGTTTCAGAATCTCTCTAGAACTGAGATACTCCCAGAAATCACATTTGCAATATGTAAAAATGGCATTTTAAAAAAACTATAGAGGTGCAGGAAGAAAAAACCATATAATGGTTCTTTTAAGCCTTTTTTATGGACAATAATACTTCTTTTACAACATTTTAACATTGACTAGATATCGTTCTGTGATTGGTTCATGTTGGTATTTATGATTGTTATTATTAATTGTTGAGTAATTTTGGACCAATCACATAATGATACGTAGATAATATTAAAATGTTATCAAAATATTATTATCCTTTTGTATTGTTCTATTTCATTTTACTCCTCCACACTCCAACTATAGATTGACTAATTTACACTTGTTGCACTATTGGGTTTTTGAGATTCTCAAAATTGGGCTTTAACTTAAACCTAGATAAAAAAAAAGGAGTGTTGCTCCCTGCACCTCCCCAAGTGGGACCTCTACCTCCCCACTATTTTAATTTATTTCAAAAATATTCTACACTTCTCCACTATTTTCTTTTATTCCAAAAATACCCTACATCTCTCCACTATCCTTAACAATTTTTCTCTTTCTCTCCCTACATTAATGGAGCATTTACATGGCTCATTAATAGAGCATTTACATGATTCAAATTTGAACTTGTGATATATTTTCTTAAATAAGTTTGATTCAATTTTATATTTGATGTTGAATATATTTTTTTCTTTTCAAATTACTTAATAAATAGTAAAATTTTGTTCTAAATTTCTAGAAAAATGTTTATATATATGTGTGTTTT
>NC_028354.1:18375359-18432929 GCF_000741045.1 Vigna radiata var. radiata | reverse complement strand
CCATTTATTAAGTAATTTGAAAAGAAAAAAATATATTCAACAGCAAAAATAAGATTGAATCAAACTTATTTAAGATTATAAGTTCAAATTTGAGTCATGTAAGTGGTCCATTAATGAGCCATGTAAATGCTCCATTAATGTAGAGAGAGAAAGAGAAAGATTGTTAAGGAAAGTGGAGAGGTGTAGAGTATTTTTGGAATAAAAGAAAATAATGGAGAGGTGCAGAGTATTTTTGAAATAAATTAAATTAATGGGGAGGTGCAGGTCTCACTTGAGGAAGTGGAGGGAACAACACCCTAAAAAAGGGAAGAAAGTTGCGGCCGTTTTGCCTTTCTTTTCACTCCTCTCACTTTTTTATATTGCCTAAATTAGTTTTTCAAATATTTTAATACTGAAATATAATTTGCTCTTCATTTAATTCTTGGTCAACCAATTGGCTCTCCCTATTTAATTTTTTTTACAATTTTAAACCTCATAATTCACAATTTTAGAAAATCAGTCTTTTTTAAGTGTGTTGTTATGGAAGTTGATGCTCGAGCCTGTGTTTCTAACTTAACCTACATTCTTGACCCCAAAAGAGAGAATTTGTGAGTGTGGTTGTGAATGTGACATTTTCTAAGTAAATGGCAAAACATTGACCAAAGAAACTGAAATGGTTGGTCAGTGACCTAATGACTGTGCCATTCAGACTTAAAAATTGCCTAACCCAGTAAATGATGATCAATGTGGTTTGTGCCCCATTCACCACGTAAAAGCATATGCATTTTCCACCAATTCTGCCTAATATTATGTTAACCTAACATTGTCAAGAAAGCAAGCAAAGGAAAATATCAAATAACAATGAAACACAAACTAGTAAAAAATACGAGCATATCTAAACAAAAAAATAAAATTGAAATAATGTTTTATCATATTGTGAGAAATTAAGAAATGACAACATTTTTTATATTAATCAATGCAAATATATTTCTTCCATCACCATTATTCATGCACACAATTTTCCATAAATAATTAATGTGCCTTTCTTTTTCATTTTGAAAGCAAAGAAACTTCCCTAATTGCACGCTTACGCATCCCAATTTCCCTTTTCCGCTCTTCTCTCCGCATCAAAAGACACCACACAAAATTTTAACCCACAAGTTATGGCATATATAATAAGAAAAATATATTATATCTTACAAACTTACTTTATTACAATCATTAAGCACGATAATCAGCCTGTTCAAACTTTTATATTCACCTTCACATGTTCTTCATGTATAAAACTCATAAAACTACGCAAAATTGTGTAGTTTGTTAAAGACAAATCAACTTAACAAGTTATATACTAAATAGTTTTCTTTATTTTTTTATTCCAATCATCACTTTTGTATTATATTATGTGCAAATGGACACAAGTTTAAAAAAATTAATTATCGATAAGGCTTGATATAAACAGTAGTTAAAGATAATTAAAAATTAATTAATGAAATAACTATTATTAATAGACAATTAATAAGTATTTTAATAAATAATAATCAATTAATAGGTTTGATTACTATAAATTCTATAAATATATATTTGATGTCGAGATAAAAATATTTTGAACATAATTCGATTTATTAAAACTTTATTGTAAAACGTGTGACTTGTGTTGATTATTTTTAGATTTTTTTTTTGCCTGAATTTGAAGAAAATTAATTATATTTTGTAATTGAAGAATTCAATAGTTGAGAATAGTCTTAGCAGCGTTAGAAGGGGTTTGGCAGAATCATCACAAAGCATTTTGACCATTAGTAGTGTAAATTGAGTGGAAAAGAAAAGAAATGATAGATTTCCAGAGAAATCACTTTCAAAGTATCCAAAGATCGGGTCTTTTTGTAACTACTAATTTGACCAAGACATCACCATAAGTTTCTTCTTTAGTTAGAAAATGACATTTTTTTATCCATTAAAAAGCCATTGATTTTTCTTATCCCTCTCGTTTCAAAGAAAGAGCCAAATATGAGTCTTGGATTATTGTTACAATTAAATTTTCTTAATAAAATTATAAATATATATCAATTATGGAAACTTTTTCTATTTATTTATTATAATTTTAATCTTTTAATCAATCAAATTTGAACGGACTTAAATATAAGTTAGACGAAACGTATATATTTAATAACTAGAGAATAATATGTTTGAGTTTTTTTTTTAATATAAGATTGTTATTGGTAAAAGTATATTTCATTTTCACACCAATATAGTTATTGGTAAATCATAATTAAGATAATCATATATTTTCTTCAAAAGAGGATACTCCATACTCGAGAAAAAACTCAGAAAATATCATTAACTAAAAGAAAATTAAAGTTTTCTTAATCAGGATTATTTCAAAAGTTCACAATGTAATCTGAATAAAATTATAGATTTAGTTATGAACGTAAGGCAAACACACACCAACAACGTTAGAAGTTGAAGGAGTCCTCTCAGGTTAAACATTGAGACACGTCTTTATGGAAGCTCCCCAACTCGTGCCGAAAACAGCGGATTCGCACGTGCCAATCGTCTATATCGTAGTCCTTTCCCTCTGCATCTTCAAACGAACGCACACATAACTCTCTGTTTGTGAAAAACGCACACCACCTTGTGTTCAGTTTCCAATTGAGTGCCATGGCAGCACCAACACCCCTTTTGAAAGATGAGCTCGACATCGTCATCCCCACCATCAGGAACCTCGATTTCTTGGAGATGTGGAGGCCATTCTTTCAGCCTTACCATCTCATTATTGTGCAAGATGGTGACCCTTCAAAGACCATCAAGGTTCCTCAAGGCTTTGACTATGAGCTCTACAACCGCAATGACATCAATAGGATTCTAGGTCCCAAGGCCAATTGTATCTCGTTCAAGGACTCTGCATGCCGTTGCTTTGGCTACATGGTCTCCAAGAAGAAATACATCTACACCATTGATGATGACTGCTTTGTGAGTTTTATTATTCTTTTCTCTCAATCTCATCACCCATTTGTTGGGATCTCTTTCGTTTTTGCATTCTGACTTTGGTTTTGGCTTGATCTTCACATGCTTTGCTTTGCAAGGATGATCTCTTCCTCAGCCGTGTAAAATTTTGATCTTGTTCTTATGTTGGTTGTTAGTATTGTTGTTTGCTAGTGTATTTGATGGTCCTTCTTCTGCTATTTCTGGCCATTGCATGGATCGGATATTCCTTTTTTCTTTATGATCTGTTTGAAACAGAATGTCGGCTTTCTTACAATGTAACTAATGGAAATGGTTAGTCTCTCGCAATGTGATGAGATGGATTTTGATTTGTCATTGGAAGAGTTGCTTACATTAAGGTTGTGTTATTATTTTATTGTAAAGCCTTGATATTGGTCCACGATGTAAACGTGGTTTGTCACCCGTTTTGATATCTTTGACCAATGTTGGAGTGAAATTTGAAATTATGGCTAGCTTTATTGTCTGCATTTGGTTAATAATAACATGATATATATGTTATCATGTGCAAATGATGGCATCCTGAGGTGCCCTCCAGCTATATGTGTTAATGCCGATATTTGTTTGATATATATATTTTGTCAGGCATAGATTCTATTACATTTTTGGATTTCATCAAGGAATATTCTTTCTATTCTTCATTTGAAATTTTAGGATTTGTCATTTTTTGTTGTGACTTAGGTTGCCACCAATCCATCTGGACAACAGATTAATGCACTTGAGCAGCATATAAAAAATCTTCTCTGTCCATCCACACCTTTCTTTTTCAACACTCTCTATGAACCTTACCGAGAAGGTGCAGATTTTGTTCGCGGTTACCCCTTCAGTCTCCGGGAAGGTGTGCCAACTGCAGTTTCTCACGGTCTTTGGCTCAACATCCCAGACTACGATGCTCCTACTCAGCTTGTGAAGCCTCTTGAGAGGAACACTAGGTACTCCATCTACCCTTTTGACCTTTTGAAAAATTAAAAAAAAAAAAAATTGAGTGTGTTTGATTGTAAATATTGTGTTTCTTATTAGGTACGTGGATGCTATTATGACCATACCAAAGGGCACTTTGTTTCCCATGTGTGGAATGAACCTGGCCTTTGATCGCGATCTCATAGGACCAGCAATGTACTTTGGTCTGATGGGTGATGGTCAGCCTATTGGACGCTACGATGACATGTGGGCTGGTTGGTGCTGCAAGGTACCAAATCTTTGCAATCAATTGATAGGTTCATTTATATGAATATCATTGCATGAAAGCAACTGAGATATTTTGGTGAATGATTGTTTAGGTAATCTGTGATCACTTAGGATTGGGAATCAAGACTGGTTTGCCTTATATCTATCACAGCAAGGCCAGCAACCCATTTGTGAACCTGAGGAAAGAGTACAAAGGCATATTCTGGCAAGAAGACATTATCCCATTCTTCCAGAGCATTGTTCTGCCAAAAGAAGCTACCACTGTTCAGAAGTGCTACCTTGTACTTGCCAAGCAAGTCAAGGAAAAGCTTTCCAAGATAGATCCTTACTTTGACAAGTTGGCAGATGCCATGGTCACTTGGATTGAAGCTTGGGATGAACTTAACCCTGCTGGAGCATCACTGGCCAATGGCAAAAAATGAATCAGCTTTGGTTAACTACATAACAGCCACAAAACTTGCAACTCAAATTAATTATACTGTATTATTTTGTCTAGTATGTATTTTCAACTTAGCCGTTATTCTCCTCTTGAAATTTGCAGCACTATTAGCTGTAACTCTATTAGAAGAAATAAGAAGCACATGTTATAGGGTGTTGTTTTCTTTTGATTCTTGTTTGATGGTTAGAGATCAGATGGCAGCTTTTCGTTACATTTGAAATAATAGGATAGATATTGATGTATACCTTGTTTAATACTGAGTATAGATTCCATAGTGATCAATTTTTAACCGATGAGATCAGAGCTTTGGATTTTTCTTTGGTACTTTATCTGCCACTTAAACACTGTCCTAACATCTACACTAATTTGAAATTGAAAAACATCAAAATCTACGAGGGCTTTGTCCATCATGTTATTATGTAAATACAAGTCTCTTTCCAAATAGATGACGAACAACTAAATTCAATTGAATGAAAACTTACAATCACTCAGAAGAACTGCTGGAAACTTGAACCTAGAAGTTCCTTACACAAGCAACCGCCATATGCAAAATGAATGTCAATCAATTTGAAAATTTGAAATTCATATCTGGTGGAAAACGATTTTGTTCCTGTATTGTGTTACAAGTTAAAGAAAAAGATAACAGAATGATTTATACAAGTAAACTTTCAAGTTATACTCACATCAAAAGTTAAAATCCCTCATTAATACAAAATTTCATCAGACAACAAAGTCCTTTGTGTATTTTAAAAAAACGCTGAAGTGAAAATGATGATCAAAATGATAGTCTCTTCGTTTGGTTGTAGCATATTAGAATGAAGTGAAAATGATGACAAAAAAAATGATAGTCTCTTCCTTTGGTTGCAGCATATTAGAATGAAGTGAAAATGATGACAAAAAATGATAGTCTCTTCGTTTGGTTGTAGCATATTAGTGACTGTAAACATGTTGTAGTGTGGCTGACATACTAACATGGACTACATTTGAAAGCTTCTAGATAATGGTTTTCATTTGAAAGTTGTTACTGAAGCTGCAGAGCTGTTTTATTTTGGTTTTGTTGGGTGGATACAACTTTGTAATTCCTTAAAATGTTGCTTCATCACTCAGTTAGCCATGGAAATTATGGTGGCCATGTTTATACTTACTAACTGGTAAATTCATAAATTTTGTTATTCATTATTTGTAACAACTATCAAATTCAACAGAACAATTGTTTGTAACTTAAAGTTAACTGGTTTTTTTTTTTTTCTTAACATCCTATAAAAATCTTTGCTGGTGCAGAATGTAACTTTACATTCCAAATAAATATTCATTCAAAAGGGAAGGACTTAATCTACGGGTGTTAACTTTAATTCATTTTTCAATTAATTACTTGTTTCAAAATTTATATGTAAATTTACAAATTGGAGAGTTTTAATAACATCATTTGTCTTATTGAAGAGTTACTAAAAGATTGAGTTTCATTCATATTGAAAAACAGGTTATAAATGAACTGACCTGTGATAAAGAAAACATGGAGAAAGTTCATGAATAGTTGTTTCAATAGCCTATTTATAAGCAATTACATGTCTATCAAGAGATCATGACAATAGTATTTCAGAAGTTGGAGGATTTTTTTTTCTTGTAAGGTTATGGTGGTACAGAAAAACATTTATGTGGAGAATTTTATCAACTATTATTAGATCCAACGAGAAGGGAGTAATTCTGAATGTAATTTCAAGTAAAATTGTTTCTTTATTGTTTCTAGGAGACAAAACAACATATTTTACTTTTTGCATACCATTGTATATAAATGATAAGATAAGTCAACTTGCAACTAAGTCAAGAAAGTATCCGTGCTAAAAGTTCTTGATGAAAACAAAATTCGTTATATGGAATGAAGCACAAGGATGAATCACTTTTGCTTTGAAGCTTTTTTATAGAACTTTGAAAGATGTTATGAGAGCTCAATGAAGGTAATTGTCAAAAACCATTTGGCAAAAAAAAAATGTTGTATTGGAAGGTGATGACAAATTTTGCCTAAAAAAGATCAAAATATCGTATTGTGAAATCAACAATAAACTGTTTTGAATCATGGAAATACTGTAAAGTTTTTAAACTTATTCAAGACATGAGATTAAAGACTATAAAATCAAATGAGAGAGCAACAAATATAAAATTTGTTGATTGAATTCTAAAAATTTGAGATTATAACACATGCATATGAGTGAAAATGGTGAAGATAATATTAAAATATCATAAGATCTTTTAATTAAAGACAATGTTTCATCTTCTAATACAAGTAGACAATGATTCATCTTTTAATTTCTAGAACAAACTTTACAAAATACATATAATACCTTTTGTAACTAACTTTACGGAATAAGTTTCTAACCAAACGAGAAGGCATTCTAGTCTTTATGGAGGTACATTTAGTAATCATGGGAATGCAAGATAAAAAAACCTTGTATTGCTTAATGTCCAAGCCCATTAACGATCTATAGACTGAGGGTTAAAAGTACAGGCATTTTACTTTGTACTGAGGGTTAAAAGTACAGGCATTTTACTTTGTACCGAGGGTTAAAAGGAGAATTTCAAAATTTAGGGACATGCAGGAAGAAATAAATGGAGGTGTAGGAAGTAACCACCCAATACTTTTTCTCTTTTGGATTCATTCTCAATTAAATCATACAAATCCCAATAAAAAATTTATAATTCCGTATGCTGAATTTTATAATATTTATTTGCTTATAATTTTATATTATTCCTATTGTTCATGATACGTTGCATGTATAGGGTTGAGTAACATTGCTAACGACCCTTTCGGTTTTCAATGCAAGACCCGTATTAGTTTGTATTGATATGGGCAAAAAACAGATAATTTGCATATCAAAAACTTCACGAACTACTCTTAAGGGACAAAACAGTACAGAAATTAGTATCTGATTGATAAACTTTGCTGTTCTAGGCTTGAAGCAATGAAGGTTTTGTGGAGATGCATGCAGCGGATAGAGTGTCCTTTTGACTAGAAAGGAACTCACTACCTAGTCCCTACTTAGCTTGCTTGCTTCAAACTCATGTCTCTTATTCAAAGTGATGTCAAAAGCAAGACCATAAAGAATAGTTCACAAAATTAGTTGGCAAGGTCTGGAGAAGTGACATATGTTACCTAATTCAATGATCAACTTGTGGACACAACATAGTACAACGTTTTCATCTCATCCCTCACTTCTTCAACACTTTTCTTCCTATCATTCTTGCTAAAAAAAAGGTTCAAAACAATGGGAAGATGCCACAGATACAAAAGAAAATCATACACACTGTTACTGCTATCATATTCATTTGGTTAGACACCGATCAAATGGAGACCGATTGAGGGTGATAAGATTGGGTTTGAGCCATAACACTGCTTATTGAATGCCTAAATGAAAATGTTTAGACTAGATCGACCTTTAAAAAGAGGGTAAAAGGGAAATGAAGAAAATGGCCCTATTGAGGGTAGTTATTGCCAACAGAAGTAAACCACCATGTTTTTTCAATAAAACATCAATATGGTGTTGAAATGTTATTTTCTTTCCTGAATACTCTTTAAATGGATAAAATTATGTAAGTAGCTCTTAAAGTATTGAGCATTCATCAATTTAATCTCTGATAAAATAAGGGGTATAGTTTTAAGTTGATGGTATGGTGAGGCTAAGCCATCAGGGAAGAAATGGTCCTTCAAACACAACGGTTAACGTGTAATGTTCAGTCTTGTATCTCCCGACTATTCTAGTCAGTGGCCGTTGCTTTAAGAAATGGGAAGTTCAAAAGGAAATCTCACGGCTCAGACAATGATAGAAATATAAATGTTAAGGTAACCAACAACCATTAGGTGAGCCATCACTTAGAACAAATTCCCTTCAGAGCTCTTTTTCTACAATATTACACATCCAATTTCATACCATTCAGCTCATAATACTCCAATCTCACTGAAAAAAGGTTGCTAACTCTCGGCAGCACTCTTATCATATAGTTGATAACATCAGGGAATGAGGCTTGTCATATCAGCTGCATGTGTTCTAGTGCTATTCTCTTGTGCAGGTGAGATAACAAGTTACCCTCTATGCTGAACTTGCTTCACTTTCATTTACATTTCACACACATTCAACTGATTTATGATGATGTTCTTATTTTAGCTGCGTATGATCCTTTGGATCCAAATGGGAACGTAACGATCAAATGGGATGTTGTGTCTTGGACACCAGATGGTTATGTAGTAAGTAGTACAAACTGAATTCTTATTTGTTCAACTGTGTAATTTTCCTTAATCACCTTGAAATCCTAATTAACATGATTTTAAGTCAATTTTTCATATGTTTGATTTCATATTGACGAATTGATTCCTAGTCTATTTGGATCAGAATCATTTCTTGCTATTACTCATCCACGAAAACAACTAGATAGAAAGACCACAGTACAGATATCTAAAATTGCAATTTATTTCAGAGAGTAAAATGAATGTAACTAAATAGAAAAGTAATTTTGCATTTAATGAAATCTCCTGTTTCTTTCTGTGTATTGCATATTTTTACCAGGCAGTGGTAACGATGAGCAATTTCCAAATGTTTCGGCACATCATGAATCCGGGATGGACCTTGTCGTGGACGTGGGCAAAGAAGGAAGTAATATGGTCCATGGTAGGAGCTCAAACAACAGAGCAAGGAGACTGCTCTAAGTTCAAAGGCAATGTGCCTCACTGCTGCAAGAAAACTCCCACAGTTGTAGACTTGCTCCCTGGTGTACCTTACAATCAACAATTCTCAAATTGTTGTAAGGGTGGAGTGGTGGCAGCATGGGGCCAAGACCCTTCAGCAGCAGTTTCATCCTTCCAAGTCAGTATTGGGTTAGCTGGCACTTCAAACAAGACTGTTAAACTTCCCAAGAACTTCACTCTCTTGGGTCCAGGACCAGGCTACACTTGTGGTCCTGCCAAGGTTGTTCCTTCCACCGTTTTCCTTACACCTGACAAGCGCCGCAAGACTCAAGCACTAAGTTAGTTCTTTAACTTTGTGACATCAATTTCCTGTCCATATTCCATTCAATTGTTTTCTTAGTTTCTTTTGTTTTATATCATGCAGTGACATGGAATGTTACTTGCACATACTCACAATTTCTTGCAAGAAAGAACCCAGGTTGCTGTGTATCTTTGTCATCCTTTTACAACGAGACCATTACCCCTTGTCCCTCTTGTGCATGTGGATGCCAGAACAGGAGGAACTGTGTCAAGTAAAGTCTGATTTTCAAAACAATGAATGACCTCTTAATATCCAACAACTAGAATCATTCTCTTACATGTTGGTATGGTATGCAGGAGTGACTCTAAACGTATCAACATGGTGGGGATTCACACTCCAAAGAAAGACAATGAACCATTGCTACAGTGCACTCATCATATGTGCCCAATAAGAGTACACTGGCACGTGAAGCTCAACTACAAGGACTATTGGAGAGTCAAGGTTGCCGTAACAAATTTCAACTACAGAATGAACTACTCCCTCTGGACTCTTGCTGTTCAGCATCCAAATCTTAACAATGTCACCCAAGTTTTCAGCTTTGATTACAAGCCTCTACTTCCATACGAGTCCATAAGTGAGTGGCAAGAAATAAATCTTTTTAGTGTGTTTTATGAGTCAAATCTATAACCTTTAAGAATGGGTGCTAATATGTATTATCTTGTGTGCAGATGATACTGGTATGTTCTTTGGAATGAAATACTTTAACGATCTATTGATGGAAGCTGGACCGACTGGGAATGTTCAATCAGAAATTCTTCTTCAGAAAGATAAGGATACATTCACACTCAAGCAGGGGTGGGCATTTCCTCGCAAGGTCTACTTTAATGGCGAAGAATGCATGCTGCCACCGCCGGATACTTACCCGATCCTTCCTAACTCTGCCCCGTTGAACCTATTCATCTTCCCAGAATTCATATTCACAATGCTTGTCATGCTAGCTGTTTTGTGAACTAGCACATAGCGAGATTCAATTGTTTTCTGTGAAATTTTGAAGCCAAGTTTTCTTACACCCACATAACGTGCATCAGATATGAAGATTCTATAGGAATTGTTTGAAAACACCTCATGAATTTGTGAGCCGATCCATGAGCGCTGATCGGGTGCTGAATAGCGAATATAATATCATGCAATGATTTTGTTTGAATCGTGCAAATGCTTATATGGCAATGCTGTAATGGATATTGGATCCCACTTCTTCCTTTTATTCAGGTTCTGTTTAGATCGAATCGAGTATGATACAAAATAGTGTTATTCTGTGTAGGAAACTGTAAGTAAAAGACCACTCTCATTTCAAACCCACATATGATTCTAGTCTATATTTTCATGTGACATGTTGGTGCGTATATTTATTATAATTACAGTTACATCATATAACGATACATACATCATTGAATTACAACCAACACAAACAAAAAAACAAGTTCTACCACCAATGTGCTGAACCCTCGGTAACAAACCATTGGACACGTGAAGCTTATCTTGAGTTGCCACTAGATGTCATCCTCATTCCTCCCTCATGCTTCAAATGACAAATTGACGTCACAAATGAGTCAAAACTGATCTGACTGAAAATTTTCTGTTACAAGGCTAAGTGTACCACAGATTGGAACTTTATGCGTGAGCATAAAAGACCAAGGCTACCAAAGAAGCTATCACTAAGGCAAACAAGGAAACCTCTTGCCGAGAACCAGCATTAGGTAACCACGGATAAGCATCAGGTGGTGGCATGACACAGTTGTCACCGTTGAAGTAGATCCTTCGAGGAAAAGCCCATCCCTTATCAAAAGTAAAAGTTGCTTTATCCTTTCGGAAGAGTAGCTCGGATTGAACATTGCCATTAGGGCCAGCTTGGTTGAGAAAATCATTATAGAACTTCACTCCCCATAGCATTGCTGTATCATCTGTAAAGGGAACTTAAAAATCAGTACTTGCCTTCAAATTTGTGAAAAAAAGGAGTAAAAGTTTGATGCTTTATTTCGAAAAAGTAAGAAATACACAGCATTCAAGAAAATTCTTAAGTCCAGAAATTTAAAACAAAGAAGTTGCCTCACTTACTTATTGTACCGTAAGGGGTCAATGACTTGTAGTTGAAACTGAATAGTTGAGTCAAATTGTCAAAGTTTGGATGTTGAACAACCATGTTCCACTCAGAATAGTTCATCCTGTAATTAAAATTAGTTATAGTAACCTTTACACGCCAGTACTCCTTGTAGTTTAGCTTAACATGCCAGTGGATTCGGACTGGACACATATGACTTGTACACTGAACCAAAGGTGAAAAGTTATTCTTCCCAGAGCCAGAAACAACCGATGCCAAATGTGGGGTATTTGGACTGTAACCACAGAAAGGAAATATATATAAGTGTACAACTTAGTGGCTAGAAGGAAATGACAATTCACTTAGAGGTGGAAACTTACTTCACACAGCTTCCTGACAGAGATGAGTTACCCTGGCAACCACATGCACATGTTGGGCACGGCACAATAGTATCATTATAGAAAGATGAAAGTGAGACACAGCAAGAGGGAGTTTTCTGAGCTAGAAATTGTGAGTATGTGCATGTCACATTCCATGTCACTGCAATAAACAAGAGTGATGTTATGAATATAGTTACTTATATGACAACTGTAAACTTCAATTAGTTCTAACTTTAAGAGAATTCTTAGCATTAGTCTCAGATTTTGTTACCAACAAAACCTACATCTGGCGGATGGCACTGTTGAATAAGAGTTTGAGATTGGAAGGAGGCAGCAGAAAGATAAATAATCATATTGGCAACCGTGAAAATGACATTAAAAGTCCTACAACTTACTCAGTGCTTGGGTCACTCTCCTTTTGTCTGCTTGGATGAATTGGGTGGGTCTCACAATCTTGGCTGGACCACAAGTATAACCTGGTCCTGGTGCATGCAGGGTAAAGTTTTTTGGGACTTTGACAGTTTTGTTTGTGGTACCAGCTCTACCAACACTAACTTGAAATGATGCAACTGCATTGGTAGGATCCTGCACCCAAGAACTGAGTACCCCACCTTTGCAGCAATTTGCAATTTGTTGATTGTAAGGTGTTCCAGGAAGCAAATCCACAACGGTCGGATCCTTCTTACAACAATGTGGAATACCTCCCTTAAATTTTGAACAATCTCCTTGTTCAGTGGTCTGCCCTCCCATCATGCTCCATATTACCTCCTTTTTTGCCCATGTCCATCCTAGTGACCAGCCAGGTGAAGCAATATGACGATATTGTTGGAAATTGTTCATTGTAACAACAGCCTGCACATTCAGTGGTATCTTAGATATCTAAATAACTAACAGAAGAAAATTAAGCTAAAGTCACTTTAAATATATATAGTCACTAATTTAAATAAATTCATCTGTATAATTGAGTTATCAACCTTATTCATTCATTAAAACTTCAATAGTAAATGAACACTAACAGAAAATAGTTGTAACACGGCTCATGATTGTGACATGAAATTTGGACCATGTCAGGTTTCTAGCTGATATAAAATTACATTTTATCCAAAACTCTATATTATCCAAGAATTGATATATTACATGAGATGCAGCTGACAAGAACATGCGTATGCATCACAAAAGACGGTGAGCCACCAGTGGAAAGAAAAGGAGTAAATCCATGCATAATGCATAACACCAGTTTTGCTTCTCACATTAATGTTTGTTATTGTAAAAGAGTATACTTACTACATATCCATCAGGGGTCCAACTTATAATATCCCATTTGATTGTGATATTCCCATTTGGGTCAAGCGGATCATAAGCATCTGAAAGATAAACATCCAACAGCAAGAGGAAAGCAATTAAAAGGAAAGGAAAGAAAACAAAGTAAATGTTGAACCTCTGAATATCCATATAGTATATTACAAAGTACACACAGTAGAAATGATTAGACACGCATTTGCCATAATTGCTCAAGCAGGCACAAAAAATAACAAAGGAAATAAGCAAATACATTGTTGAAGTCAAAGGCAGGTGAAGTTATAGTTTTTATATCAGTACATATTTTAGCATGTATGATTCATAATTCCATCAATTAAACTGGAAGATATCTGGGATCTAAAATATGCATGGACCTTTATACATGAATTATTCCATAAACAGCCAAAACTGATCAGCATCGGTGACTGCCTACTCAAGTCCTCATGCAGAGTATACCTAATTACAGGGTTCTTAGGCACAAATCTCGTGGAAGCAATCATAATTTCACCTTAAAACTATTACAAACGCCGAGAGGTAAAAAAAGAAAAAAGAGAGAAAAAAGACAAACCGTGAACTCACTTTTCTCTTGACTCAACAAAAATTCAAATGCGAAATCAATTCTAATCAAAAGATAGTAGGAACACAACTTTCACTAAGTTCTCTGTTAAAAATGAAATCTTTATAGTAACAAAACAATCTAAACAGCATACTTTCTGCACAAAACATTTGGCAGAAACAAGATTACCCTTCAAGGCTAATAAGTGATAAAAATTTTCCACAACAGGACAAAACCCACTTTCTTTATCAAATTCAAAGAACAAAGGCAGCATCTTTCATAACTCACAAGCCTTCATTTAAAGGACGAAAAGGGCGTAATGTCCACGCAGAATAAAATGAAGACCGCCAGAAAATGAAAAATGCTAAGCATCTAATGAAAACTGAACAAAGTCACAGAACCAATGAAAATTCCAAGACACAGACAAGGAAAAAAGAGAAAGAAAACAGTAATGGGGTGAACCTGTTGAAGTGAAGGAAGTACAATACAGCAGAGCCCAGAGCAATATGCAAGGAGTTGCTTTTGGTAACAGAGAAAAACCCATTTTAGATGACACAAGAAGGTGAGTGGCCTGAGTTCTTGCCTGAACAGTTCAAGATCTGTGACAGAGAAGACTAGAAATAAAGAAAAAGAAGAAGAGGAGAGAGAGAGTGAAAAAAAAAAGCAAGAGAGAGAGTGGAAAAAAATAAGCGGCAGAAACGGACTATCTAGTTTGTCCCAGTTGGCTCATCATCTTGTGTTTAAGAAAGGTATATATGCAAATTGTTATCTATAAAATACTACGCACGTACCTAAACTCATTATTGACGGTGTTCTAAAATAAAGTAGAACTAATGCTTTTTGTACATAAAAAATTGTTTTTTTCTTGCAAATTTGTGATGACAAACTCATTCACCTTTTACGAAAACTAAAGATTGCCATGTGAAACAAAATGGGTTTTGATTTTCCGCACAAGATAATAATGAGAGAAGCCTGTTATACTCTGTAAAAGCTATGGTAGAAGAGGCATATGATTAGCGTATGATGACAACAATCCAATTACCTAGGAGGTAGAAAATGAAAAAGTCATTTAAGTATATAATGATTATTTTCGTAATTATATTTAAAATAAATTTAAAAGTTTTTATATTTATAATGTAAAGAAAAGTTAATTATACTTTCTCCTGTACTCTTTTATTAACTGAAATTTGATAAAAGTTACAATTTTTTAATGATTTTTTTTTTAATTATACTTATCTTCATCTAGAAGTGATTTTCTCTCAAATATGTAATTGTAAATACCTTTTGTTGATGACAAACAGTGTAAGTAATAATACTGTATTAAAATTAAATTCATCTTTTACACAAAATTAATTAAAATTTATGTGCTTTATTTGTTTGAAGTCAAATGGTAAAAATATAATGCAATCAATTATAGCAGTCTCTAAAATATAATAATGTGGCATGGCATATGTGGAAAAACAAATTGACATGGCAACAAACATACATACATATCTATATCTACATATATATATATATATATATTGACTTGTAGGATGACGTTCAAACAGGTTTAATGGAGTATGTCTTTTATTAATCAATGAGCATTTTTAGGGTTTAGTTAATACTACACTAATCATGATTAATACTCACATTATAAATTTGAGTATTCATTTTTTGATATAAGGACCACTTTTAATATTTTCTACTGTTACTATTATTTAGTATGTATTTTTATTTTATTTTTCAGTTATTTTTGTTTTATGTTAAAATTTTGAAATTCAAAATCTTAAATCAATTATTTTTAATTTATACGTTAAATATTTTATTTCAAATCTAAATTAATTGTAAAAAATATTTTCCAAGTTTAATCTGCATTTATTTTTTAAAATAAAAACAAGTTTAAAATCCATTTATGTTTTAAAATAAATTTAAAAACTATCCATATAATAAGTGAGAGACGCGAAGTTTATATATGGATTATTCTGTTGAATATTATGACATATGACAAAAAAATTATTGCAAATTTCTTTATCGAATAAAAAATAAATAAATAAATTATATTTAATCTTTGAAAATAGTGTAAAGCATATAGAATAAAATAGGACTAATGCTCAATTACTATATCCATAAACATCCCTTGTAATTAAAGACAAAAAGACTCCAACAAAGGTATGCATGTTTTTTTGTCACTTCATAATTTTTTTTTCTTATTTTGCTAATACAAAGTACTCCAAACCCAAAAGGGAAATTCAATAAATTGGCTTCGTCTGTATATAAGCAATGCAAAATTTTCTCCAAGTTAGTCGAATAAATTATTTAATATAAAAAGTATATGACTGTTATTGCTTAACAATTGCTTCACCAAATGCAACAGTTTTTATGTTATAAAACATGTTTTACTATTTAGTATTTTGTTCACTGCGAACCTAAATTAATATACTTTAGCAATGTTTTCCAAATATAAATATAAAAATAAAAAAAACTTTAGTTGCACCTACCATATGAATGGCTTTTAATTGCATAATAGAACAAAAAGAAGTAGACTAATGCCAATTAATTAATAATATAAACAGCTATTGCTAATCCCCATCATTATCAAACCAACTAAGTCTGCAGATTCACGAAAGCAACCCTTCCCCTTTGGTCAGCTCTTTCATAATTTCTTCTGCTTCATTTTTACTTTCCAAATTAAAGAAATCGATCCTCTCTCAAGTACAATTACACGTGCCGTCTTGTGGTTGGACACACTTGTGTGAACAGAATGGATTTTTGTGTCGGTGGGGCATCTGATGCAGTACATTAGGGTTGTGTTTATATATATATATATATATATATATATATATATATATATATATATATATATATATATATATATATATATATATATATATATACGAAAAAGTTTCTTTATCAACATTTTTTAACAATGTATATTTAATACATTCGTCCGTTTCACACAATTTTTTTAAAATAAATTCAAACATATCAATAAAATAATAATATATTGTTAAAAAAAATTGTTAAAATATCATTGTTGATCTATATATTAATGTGTATACTTATATATATGCCTTACCGACACAATTAGATTAGACCCACTTCTATAAGGGGTGTTTTAATGTGGTTCTTTCTTTTTTGGGAAATTGATAGCAGAAAACATGCGATTGAAAATTTGAACTAAAGAATTTACACAGTAGTTTGTATTATTGTAGGTTGATAAGCCCAAAAATAAGAGAGTAGAATGATATATAATTATATTGAAGAACATTATTGTTGTTGTCGTTTTGGTAAGCACGAGACAACTAAAACCAACAAAACAAAGAAAGAAATAGTGGCAGGGAAGGTCTGGAAAATTGGCAACTAAGAGTGAGGTAAGAATTGTTGTGTCTTCAAGTTGTCATCTTATGTTTGACAGTGTAAGAATATAAGAAACACCAATGTCGTTGCCAGCTGTTATTATGGTGAAGTCTCTCACATGCTTTTAATTTTTTAATTATTTTGTTTCATGCTTTTTTGATTTTTCAATTATTTTGATGGAAATAAAACTATTATACATACATACATGCAATCTTTTAGGAATGTTGTTTTTAGAAATTTTCAATAGTTCATAAACTTATTGGTTTGAAGGCGTATTTTCTTGGACGGTTTAAAGAATGTGGCATTATTTCAAAGAAAAGTAGCAAAAAACACATAATCAAGTAATTTAAAATTAAATCTTAAACACATTCAAAATGATATGTCCCACCCTTGGAAAAATATTCTAAGAGGATGTCAATCTATTCGATTCCTGATCACACAAAAAGATATCAATGATAAACACTAACACTTAGTAAAATAAAGAATATACCAGGAATTTAACAGCAGAAGCAAATCATAAGTTAGTTTTAACAGCACAACAGGAACCTTTTGAATTTGTTTCGCTTTTTTAAAATAGTTTTAGATGTCTAAAAGAGTGAACGAATTTTTTATTTATAAAATTTGTGAAAACATCAATTAAAAACTTATTATATCTAATCAAAATTATTTTAAATTGATAATCAATATTTGTAATAAATTTCGGAAAATAATTATTTTTTTTCTTGTTTTAATAAAGTATTTTAGCTTTTGCATCTAATTCGGAAGCCAAAGATGATATTACACAACAATTTAATCATTTAATTCTTAAAAACATGTGAAAATACATAATTTTACTCTCTATTTAACCGGCTAACATATTAGATAATCAATTATCTTGTTTTAAAAATCTAAAAAACAATTTATTTGATTACATAAAATCTTAGTCCATTTTCACATGTTTTTAACCTTTCAAAACAATATAAGATTCACTATGTGGTGAATACCTTTGTTTAAAACTCTCTTATACACACACATATACATATTCATATAAAATGAATGTTTAATATTTATTTTGATCTTTCTTTCAAGAGAGTTTGTTTAAAGTAGTTTTTTCTTTTTTAAAAAATTCATTAAAATTCTAGTTTTTGTAAAAACTGTGCAAGTAATATCTAATATCTGATAATATGATAATGTTATGGTTTTAAAAAAATAAATAATTATGACGTGTAAATTAATATAGTTATAATTAAATTAAAAAGTAAATTTGAGATAATTTGGAATGGGTAATTAAGTGGTTAGAAGATTATTTAGGTAAAAATTGCCATTGGATTGGAAAATCTGGGGAGTTAGGGTTCATCAATCATCTTGAATCCAACTTTTACCAGGATGTCATTTTTAAGATTCCATTTCCATTCGAGAAACTCCACCTTCATTCATGGCCCTATAGATGTCATTTTTAAGCCTCACTGCTCTCTCTCGCATCTCCTCACCTTCCTTTGTTTGCATCAACCTTCTCACACAATTCTCAACATTTGATGCAGTCACCAACGCATTCCTCTGTGACCAATCCTTCACAACCAAACCAACCTTCAGAACTTCTGTGACCAAAGTTGCGTTTCTTGGTTGGTCAGAGTGTATGTGCCATGTTGCTATTGGCACTCCCATGGAAAAGCTCTCCGTGTAGGAGTTCCATCCATAATGACTCATAAACCCACCTGTTGAAGGGTGGCTCAGAATTTCCAGTTGGGGTGCCCAATCCCTCACAACCACCCCCATGCCTTTCACTCTCTCCTCGAACCCATTTGGAAGATAATGTCTTTTTTCTTCATTTTCATCAAAGATGTTCCCTTTATTAGCATCTCTCAGCACCCAGATGAACTTCTGTTTGCTTTGCTCCAACCCAGTTGCAATCTGTTGGATCTGTTCCTCTGTCAAAGTTGTTGTGGTTCCAAAAGACACATATATCACTGAATTTGGCTCTTGTTTATCAAGCCACTCCATGCATGGGTGCCTAAATCCTGTTGAATCTTTCTTCTCAATGGCCAAAAGGTTGAGTGGCCCCAGTGCCCAAACCTTCTTGCCACCACCGAGACGCTCCAGAAAGTCAACGTAAGGACCTTCAATTGCCCTGCTGGTGTTGTAAATATGACCATGGCTGAAGTTGAGGAACTCATATTGTGCAGAAAGAAAACCCTTGAATTGGGTTGTGATGCATCCTTCGCTAGAAGGAATTTCTGGGAAAATGATTGATGAAGCCTAAGTCGCCCTGGATTACCACTTAATTACACATCCGAAATTATTTCAAATTTATTTTTTAATTTAACTCTCACTATATTAATTTACACGTTATAAATTTTTTTAAAACATATAACAATGTCACATCATCAGGATAGACACCTGACAACTCTGCCCTTAACAAAGTTAATATCGTAACAAAAAGAATCTACTTGCACGATTTTTGCAAAATCTAAGACTTCAGTAAACTCTTTAAAAAAGGAAAGAGTACTTTAAACAAATCCTAAAAAGAAGGACCAAAAGTATTAATCCTAAAATGAAAGTTACAGTATTCAATACATTTTCAATATCAGCATCTTCAAATATCATGATGAAATTTTGATATTGTTCTTCAAGACTAACAAAATATTTGAATTTGAAAATCTGATTGGTCTTCTAAATTAGAAGCACTACGCGATGCTTGCATAATTATATCCGAATACCAACATTATTGACCTTTTAAAGCAACAAGAAAATACTATGGCCTTAAAAGAAGTAATGCAGAAGAATTTTCAGCAAACTCTTCTGACAACTTATTTCGTTTTCCTTATCCTCATGTCCATTGTCTCTTGTTGATCCAAGACTGCAATCTCATAATACTCTAAAAGGGGTAAGCACTGGGTGGTGGCATAATACAAGTGTCACCATTGAAGTAGATCCTTCGAGGGAAACCCCATCCCTTATCAAACCTTACAGTAGCTTTATCCTTTCGGAAGACTACATCTCCTTCAACCTTCCCACTCGGGCCAGCTTGGATGAGAACATCATTATGCTGGGACTTCATTCCCCACAACATTGCTGCATCATCTGTTAAAACCAACTTTTAGAATCGCTGATTACCTTCTACTTTCTCAAAACAAGATCAAAATTTTAACTTTATGATGAAGAAAGAACTGAGACAAATATTTAGCAGCATTTCAGAAAATTTCTTGCTCCAGAATTTTTAAACAAACAATTTAGAATCATTTCACACTTACTTATTGAAGCATAAGGAGTCATTAGCTTATAGGTGAAACCGGAAACTTGAGTCCGATGGTCAAAGTTTGGGTGTTGAATGGCTAAGTTCCAGTCAGAATAATTCATCCTGTAATTCAAATTAGTAATAGTAATCTTCACATGCCAGTACTTCTCGGAGTTAAGCTTAACATGCCAGTGAACTCTGATTGGACACATGTGATTGGTACATTGAACAGTAGGTGAAAATTCGTTCTTCCCGAAGCCAGAAACAAATGAGGCCAAATGTGGTGTACCTGGACTGTAACCACAGAAGAAAAAATGACTTTACTACAACTTGGTATCCATGAATCACGATACTGCACAATGGAGATTGGAAACCTACTTTACACATTTCCCTGACTGAGACGAGTTACTTCGGCAGCCACACGAACATGTTGGACAAGGCACAATAGTATTATTATGGAAAGATGAAAGTGAGAGGCAGCAAGTGGGAGTTTTATGAGTTAGAAACTGTGAGTATCTGCATACCACCTGCCATGTCACTGCAATAAATAATGATGATATTAAGGATACAATAACTTGTAGCAATTTGCTGACAGATCTTTATAACAACTGTAAGCTTCAATTGGTTTTAAATTGAATAAAAGAATTAGCTACTTGTGTCCTAGACGTGGTTTTCAAGAGTATGAGATTGGTAAACAGAAATAGTATCTTGGGAATCCTAGGAGGAGAAACACTTGAAGCATATCTTTACTAAAAATGAGATTAAAAATCCTAAAACTTACTCAGTGCTTGGGTCACTCTCCTTTTGTCTGGAGTAATGAATTTAGTGGGTCTGACAATCTTAGCTTGTCCACAAGTATAACGTGGTCCAGGTGCTTCCAAGGTGAAGTTTGTTGGGAGTTTAACAGTTCTGGTTGTGGTTCCAGCTCCACCAACACTAAGTTGAAAAGATGCTGCTGCTCTGCTTGGATCCTGCACCCATGAACTAAGCACCCCACCTTTGCAACAATTTGCAATTTGTTGATTGTAAGGTGTTCCAGGAAGCAAATCTACAACTGTTGGATTTTTCATACAAGAATGTGGAACACCTCCCTTAAATTTTGAACAATCTCCTTGTTCAGTGGTCTGCCCTCCTATCATGCTCCATATTACCTCTTTTTTTGCCCATGTCCACCTTAGATACCAGCCAGGTAAAGTAATAGGACGATATCTTTGGAAGTTGTTCATTGTAACAACAGCCTGTACATTCAATTCTTTCTTAGAATTTCCAGTGACTTATCGGACAAAATTAAGCCAAAGCAAATCAATTACAAAAGATGGAACCACCAGTGGAAAGAAAAGCAAAAAAGACATTTCAGCAGCATGCAGAATGTTCAACATATTTTCTCACATTAATGGGTGATGTTGTAAGAGAATGTACTTACTACATATCCATCAGGGGTCCAGGAGATAACATCCCATTTGATTGTGATATTCCCATTTGGGTCAAGCGGATCATAAGCATCTGAAAGATAAACAACCAACATCATGTGGAAAGTGCATGTAGTCATTAAAACAAAGGCAATAAGTAAGCACATGTACATATATTTTTTATGGGTGAAGTTATAGTTCTTCATCTTTGCATATTTATTTCTTGTAGTATGATTCATGACGAATTATTCCATTTACAGCAAAAAAAAAAAAAAAAAGAAAAGAATCTCTACTGGTAACCACCGACTCAAGGGCTGTTTTCCCAGTTACAGGAGTTCTTGGGACAAATCTCGTGTAAGCTTCAACTTGAGACATATTTCAAACGCCAAAGCAACAATTCTTATAAGAAAATAGTCAGAACACAAGCTTGTATAATTTTTTTGTTCCTTATCTAGATCTTCATAGAATCAAATCAAGTTAAACGACTCACTTCAACTAAATATACTTGTTATCAACTAGATTAGCTGCCAGAAGTTAATAAATGATACAAAGTTTCCACGTTTAACTTATCAAGTTCAAATGTAGCATCTTTCTCAGGCATAAATATGTACATCAAAATCCAGAAAACGTAAGGTCCATACAGCATTAAAGAATACCACATTATAAAGGTTGTCCATTTAAGGAAATCTGAACAACCCACTATACAAAAAACACTGAAGCAATTACAATTTCAAGAAATAGACGAGGAAGAAAGAAAAGAATGGCAATGGGGTGAACCTGTTGAAGTTAAGCAAGTTGAAGATAGCAGAACCAAGAAACAAATGCAAGGAGTTAATTTTGGTAACAGAGAGAAGGCCATTTTTTTAGCAACACCTTTGCACCAGAAGCAGATCAAGCGCTGACTTCGAAGTCAACAAACTTTTGAAGACTAACTTTGGCAGAAACACATCATTGCATAATAAGAGGACGGAAAAGTGCTAGTGTCTACAATTATTGAAATAAGATTTACGGATAATAATTTTATGAAATTTTAATTTTTAATTTTCTTATTTTTAGTCTAAGAAACTCGAGTTCGTTATTAAGTTCGTACACATTTTAAAAGCACATGATGTTTATAAAAGTCAACAAAATCTGCAGAGTAACTTTCCTCGAAGGTAGAGCTTATAAATGCAGAAACTGAGTTCCGTGAGAGATTTGGCCTCTGAATTTTTTAGTTTAATTTTTAATATATATATATATATATATATATATATATATATTAATATCAGTCCAGATATAGTTAAATTAGTTAATTCCATTAGTTAAATCAGTCCACATATCAGTCTATATGCAGGGTAAGAGAGGTACAAATTAAAAAAAGAAGCAAAAATTAACTTATTTTTGTGTAAGAATTAATAAGACAAGTTTAAAGATGTTGAATCAAAGATCATGATATCACAAATTTGGAAGTAAAAATTATGAGAATTTATATAAAATTTAATTTATATGACAGAATAAATAAACTTATTTTTAAATTTATTTTTACTTACTTTCAAATCTATTCAAATAAAAAATAAAAAAAAATTATCATCAAATCCTCTCAAATACTTTATCTTAAATCTACTCAAATGAAAATGACCAGAGATAGTTTAAAAATGAACTATAGGTTAAAAAACTTAGAAAAAAGCTAAATTTATTTTTTCAAAAAATTATAAACAAATAATATTTTTTTAAAATAAAACTCATTAATTAAAATTCTATTAAAATTTTATTATGTTTTAACTTTTAATAGGTGAGTTCTTTTTTTTATTTATAACATATATCTTTCATACTATCTACAAAATTTTATTATTTTTCAATAATATTTTAAAGTTTCGTTAAAAAGATTATAATAATAAATACTAATTCAATTAAAGAAATGTATAAAAATAAAATAAAATAAAGAATAGAAAAAAAGACCTAAAACGTAGTGGAAAGAAACTTACACATATATAATTTTTGTAATTTTTAAAACAATATGGATCAATAAAGTACTCTTTTTTGTTTTTATTTAAAAATTTAAGAATATAAATAATATTATTTTTATTTATAGTAAAATATTTCATCTTTTTATAGTTTTTATTATATAAATATTTATTTTTTATATAAAATAGTACAGTAAGGCATATTTATTTTCTAACTTTTATCTCTTACAATAAGTTATTTTATTTAAAATTTATACACAAGAGTAGTTTGTAATAAATGAGCTTATTAATATTTGCTAGATATTGTGTTGAGAAATTGAATATTACTTTTATACTTTTATTTTTTTTATCAATATTATAACACATTTCTATTTTCAAGAATACAAATAATAAAGGAGTACTACCTAAATTTTAGAAATTGCATGCCAAAATTTTCTTTATAGTACTAGTCTTTATCAAAAAATAACATTTATCTTCTTTTAATTTTTCAACTATTTGAATTTAATCATCTCTTAATCACTGTTTATTACTGTTTTCCTAAAAGTAATTAATAAACAGTATAATTTATTCATTTTCTATTTTTAAAATATAATAATAAGAACTTTGGAAACAATTAATTGAAGTAATTTTCAAAGTTTTCCATGAATTCATTAAATTTAAACTGAAATGTAAAATTGGTGATTATTATTTTTATTTTACATCTTTTAAAAATATCAATTTAAAAACAATTTATTTTATAAATTTTGATGTGTTTTATTTATTTGAATTTCATCCTCTTTGCTATCATGGTTCTATAACTCCATCAATGTAAAGCTTAACTTTTAAATCTGCAAATGTTACTGGGAAACACAATGGCTGGGGTGAAAAAAAAAAAATCTATAGAGGAATTTCAAAATAAATTTAAGTACAGATATTCGATTGGATAAATACAAATTAAATAATTGTTATCGAATACAAATAAAAGGTTAAAATTTTAAAATTTGATGAATATTCAACTCTAAATTAATATTTTAATTTTTAAAAATTCATAAATACGTAAAATTTAAAATTTAATTTTTAATATAATAGTTTTGTAGTAAATTATATAAAACTATAGTCTATTATTAAAATTATATATGTTATTTTTTAATTAAAAAATCATTTGAAACAAAAATATTTTTTATTAAATATTTAATTTAATATAAATTTAGAATTTAAAATATATGATCAAATTCATCGCAATTCGGACAAGTAATAAATCCCTTAAATTAAATAATCACATTTAAATTTTAAAATATTAAATTTAATTACATTATATTATGATTGTGATTGCATTCAAATCCGAACATAATGACCAATACAGGCGCTAGCTACATTTCCAATATATATATTAAAAGTAGTTTTAACTTTTGTATTTTCCTCTGTTTTTTTTTAATACAAACGTCCAATAAGAATCCATTATCCTACATCGTGGTTAGGGGTAATGATGGCAAGATGCCATTGATTAGTTGAAGTCATTGATTAGTTTTGAAATTTAATCCCCACTTCGAGTATATTGCAATAAATATTATTTTATGTTAATTTACATTGTTCATTAACAAATTTATATTATTTTAAAGGACAAATAATATGAGAATATGAGAATGAAAATAACATTTTAATAATTTATTTGAGTAAATAAAGTTGAAAAAGTTTAATTTGTATACAGGATATTGTAAATTCCCTTACAAAAATATTTATATTTAGTAAAAATAATTTGAATGAAATCTTCTTCCTCGGAAGAAAGATTGAGTTACCTAGATAAGTTGTAGTGATTATACATTAAAATAAGAGGGGTTTGTGTGGAGGAAGTGAGGAGGAATTATTATTCCATTGTGGCGTTCAGAGGAGGAAAATAGAGAATGGTCAAAGTAAAATAAAAATGGAGGAATTGAAATTGGAACGCGTGCTTCTTCTACAACACAGACACAACCCCGCATATGCCGCAGCCTTTTCACCAAATCGTCAACAAACCATTTCCCTTATTTGCAAATATAGTTTTCTTTGAATTACAATTTACAATTTTACAAGACAAAGAAGCCAGCCTCGGATCTTGTTCTTAGATTCTATTCTGAGAGGGATTTTTCCATTCTTCCAATGGCCCAGTCCTTCGGTCAGACCGAGATTAACTGGGACAAGTACTGGTTCTTCTTCTTTTTCTCCTTTTTCATGTTCTGAATGATGCTGTTGTTTTATTATTTTTGTTCTTGTTTTCTGTGTTTCGACATACCCATCATTCGGAAATTATAAATTGATAGACCATGGTCGCTAAAGTTTCTTCCTTTGGACTAATTATTTTGGGGGTGGGGGAGTTATGATTTCTGCTGTGTTTGTATTGTCTGAATCGAGTGAAATATAAAAGGGTAAGCTAATTTTCATCAAAGGAAAAGGGCAAAAAATCTTTTGAAGTTCCATATTTGATGGGAACCGCTGAAAAGTGAAAAATGTACCTTACAGATTGTGGCCATTTTCTTTCTTGCCCTTGCTTTGATTTATCAAGAACATATCTTGCAGATGTTTTTTGACATTTTTGAGGTCATGGTATTATATTGAAATTTGCATCTACAAGCTTATCCTAATGAATTTCTCCCAATTCTACAGGCTAGATAAAACTAGGTTCTATGTCGTAGGAGCTGGGCTCTTTACAGGTGTTTCGGTGGCACTTTACCCCATTTCGGTTGTGAAAACTAGGCTGCAGGTTGCCACAAAGGATGCCGTAGAGAGAAGTGTGTTTTCTGTTGTGAAAGGACTACTTAAAACAGATGGCATCCCTGGTCTGTATAGAGGGTTTGGCACAGTTATCACTGGTGCTATTCCTGCCAGAATAATTTTCCTCTCCACTCTAGAGACCACAAAGGTGGCTGCTTTCAGAATGATTGAACCGTTTCGACTATCTGAAACTACCCAAGCTGCCATTGCAAATGGAGTTGCAGGCATGACATCATCGATTTTTGCTCAATCTGTGTTTGTACCAATTGATGTGGTATGATAATCCAATTTGTGTAACCTTGAGATTTACTGTGTGTTTATATCGTTGAACTCAAAATACTTTGTTTTGGACTAACTCAGCCATTCTATATGGATAATATGCACATGATGATGATACATTCAAATGCATCTTTTCTGCTATTAAACATGCTCTTTCGGCTGCTCAACAATCCATTACACATTTTGGCAAGTTGGGAACTCTTTTGTTTACTAATCTTTTATCATGTCGGATTCAACTGAATCAATTCAAAATAAGTGTTTCTTGTTCTCATTTTTGTTTAAGATTTCGAAAGTAATATTATTGAATTCACCACGTAGGACACAAAATGCAAAATTTGTTCTTTAAAGCTCAGAATTTTTTTTGGAATGAAGTATGGAAAGCAATGTTTTGCAGTGATGTGTTAGTCTTCATACCGATGGTGTATTCCATTGTATAATGATGTGACATCTTATAAATCGAAAACTTTTTAGTTTATTTGTGCTATAAATATATGTTGTCTGTGATGCTTTTCTACTGGTGCTTCTTTTTAAAGCATTCTGATGGCTGATTCTCTGAAACATACAGAAAGCTATTTTTTATTTTTGTTTTTTTTTTTCCTTTCTTTTGTGGTAAAGAAGTTCCTTATTTTATTAATTTGGTCTCTTTTCTTTTCTTGATGATTTTTTCTTCTTTTACCTCATTGAATAATTCTAATATCTAATTCACATTGAATGATATTAAGGTTAGCCAAAAGTTGATGGTGCAAGGATACTCAGGCCATGCCCAGTACAGCGGGGGTTTGGATGTTGCTCGCAAGGTTTTAAGATCTGATGGCATCCGGGGATTGTATAGAGGGTTTGGTCTGTCTGTTATGACTTATTCACCTTCTAGTGCAGTATGGTGGGCAAGTTATGGTTCAAGCCAACGCGTCATTTGGAGGTAAGATATGATAATATGTCTTAGAACTGAATCTTAGATGCATTACCTTTTAAGTTATTTTTATATTGTATCAATTGAAAAATGATAAGAAAACTTATTATGATTATAGTATGAGTGTTGATAGTGTACATGAGTCTTAATCCATTTAAAAGGTTATTCTTTATTAAAATACATGGTGTTTTCTATACAAATGGTAATTATGATGTATACACGAGTTTCAAACATAGCTTATAGGTATGTCTTCCATCTAAGTTAGAGTTATGGAAGCCTATTGTGTTCCTAGGACATGTGGAAACGGGAAAAAAGCGCTGTCATTGTGTACTATTTAAATCTGATAAATATTTTTAAGTTCAATGTGAGCTTGGTCAGATAACGTAACATTCAGTTTGTAATCATGGAATTACACCAGTTGAAGTGTATGATGCTGTAATTGCATCTGCCATTCTGCAGGCTGACAGCAAAATTATATTAAGTCAGGAAAGGTAGATTTTCTTCTTGGCTGAGAAACCCTGCCAAAAGAATAGCAGTCTCTGCTGTAGACTTCTGATTCAGTATTGTTTATCGTGGTGACTTTTTATAAATAATATGGTAATGCACTTTTAGTACACGTGCTTGCTATATTATTTTCATTTCTGTTATCAGGAAAACTTTCTATATTAAAAACAGTTAGCACCTGGTTGCATGAACAGGTTCCTGGGTCATGATACCAAATATGATGAACACGCTCCTAGTCTGCAGAAAATAATGTTGGTTCAGGCTATGGGAGGGATTATTGCTGGTGCATCTTCATCTTGCATAACAACCCCATTGGATACTATCAAGACACGATTACAGGTTTGCATAATTTCATTGGACCGGATTATTTCTGTTTTTTAGTTCATTGTTTTCTATGATCACTGATCACTACAATCCTCCAGAGCAGGTTTTTCTGCTGTTGTATAGTTCTGTTCATCAATCTTTTCTTGGCTCTCATCATCTTCTCTTTATGTGCATAGCATATTCTCTTTAGATTGTAAAGATGACGAGAGATAATAATATACTTATTGCTCCAAAGTATACACAGAATTAGTTCATTGAACTATTCTGGTGAATGGTAGAATGCACCCTCATTCTCCAAAGAAGACTAAAAGGAGAATAAAATAATGAAATGAACATATCATGAACATAGTGTTTTCATTTAACTTACAAAAATACTTTTATTCCAATTACCACGTATTTAAATTTTTCTAAGTGGCTAGTTCTGCACTCCAGGTAATGGGTCATGAAAATAAAACCTCTATAAAACAAGTTGCTAAAGATTTAATCAACGAAGATGGTTGGAAAGGCTTTTATAGAGGGTTTGGCCCAAGATTCTTTAGCATGTCAGCGTGGGGCACTTCAATGATATTGACTTATGAGTATCTGAGTAAGAAACTCTTCCTCTCTGGTTATTACATTTTATTTATGTGTATGTGTACTTATTTTTTTGTGTATTATCTGTTTAGTGCAAGCAAATATTGGAATAATTTTTCAACTTAAGCTTTGGTATAATGAATGATTTAATTAATGACATCTAATGTCATCGTCCTAGTACTTATATTTAGATCTCCTCCCACCGTTCTTTTACTTCCAATGTTGCACTTGAGAAAGCAACTGAAACGAAACTGAACCTAAATAGAAAAGATAAAATTTAGTTACAGTAGAATGTTCTTTATTCTTCAAATTGTGGAAGAACAATATATTTGAAAAAGTAAATTTGGAGGGAGCATAAGAAATCCCCCCTGAATTGAAGAAAACAGTGGGCTAGAGTAGCTAAAAAATGCATCATACTGCAAAGCTGTCCAATATTTTTTCATATCAGCTATAGGAATTCCTTCCTTTTGAATAACATGAACAAATAACAAAAGAGAGGACATTAACACAATCCTATCTAAGAACATTGGCAGGAAGAGAGAGGGAGAGAGAGACATATTTAGAGTCACATGCATTCCCTTTCTATCAAGATTCCCATATATCTAGAACAACCAAACTTTAGCCTACCAGGTGGTCACCCATGTGGATAAGTTTACATCATTGAGTTCTCCTAAAAAACCTTACTTTTATTAAAGTAATGTAGTTAAAAAAGTTCTTTTTATGGTTCACGTAATGTTTATTAAGATATTTCCTTTGCTCTTTTTATTGAACTGTATTCTTTGTGATAAACACTTTCCGGTATAGACCCTTTTTTAGTATTCCTTTAATGTTTCACGTTTCTTATTTCATATGCCAATTAATAACTACTTTGGCTCTTATAAAAGATCTGCTCACATGTTCTTGACAAGAAGCTGTCTGTTATAAGTTTCTCAAACAAAGGGAATCATACTATACATAATTCTGTTTGTTGGAATATTCCCCGAAGTTCACTGTGAAAGCTCTTCAACATGTCATCCCTGTTGGCCTTATAGAAAACAGTTCACAAATTGTTTAGCTGTGACACAACACAATCTATGTCAACAAACTAATTTGATCTTCCGATTGCATAACTTTTTCTTTTGATTTCCTTTTTCATGCATATATTATTTGCATATTTATTGATTAAGTTACACTTTTTTTCTGTTGCTGCAGCATCTATTGTGAAGTTATTGGTTATCGAGTTTTGAACAAATATGCTGAACTATGAATCCTCATTTATCATTGTATTTGTTTTCTGTATCCATATATAGCTAACCTAAAAGCATTTCAACTTTTTCTTTGTGCAGAACGCGTATGCGCAAAAGATGAATAGATGAAGTTCATCTGAAAGCTTGTATTTTACTGATTGATTAACCAAGATTAGGATGATGATGTTGGCTAAGCACACAATAGCTTAATAACCCTGCAGGGCTACTTCTTCAGCATTGGAGTGACTGTTCAACATTTATCAGTCTGACTTGAGAGTTAAACTTTTGCAGTAAACCCATGCTAACGATTACTCATAAAACACCCTGCTGGATATAAATATAGAAAAATTCCCAGTAGACAATGAATTGTATCATTCTTTTTATTAGTTATATTTGATTTGGGGTATTTTTTTTGTAGTATTGGCTTGGTTACTGTATTATGGAAGGGAAGGAAATAGATTGCAATTAGATGTATTGTAAAGAAATTGAAATAAATTTGAACTATTAAATCTTATTGAACCATCTTTCAATATGTTTATTTGAAACAAACCACCATCTCTGAAGAAAACTAAATTCTCCATCACCACTCTTTCTATTTGTCATTTGTTTCATTTTATGCTAAATTTTCTTCATACATAAATTAAATAGCTATATTGAATAGTTTTTTTTAATTCTTATTCAAGAGCATTTTTTTAAATGATCACTAACTTTTATCCATTTTAATTCATAGCTTTTCTTTTCGTTTTTAAATTAAAATTTAATATTTCACAGAAATTGTTAATAGTATAAATTGTTTAATATGTATTCATAATATAATATATGTCGGTAAAATATTTATTTATTAATAATTTAAATTAAAAATATTATACATACATATATATATATATATATATATATATATATATATATATATATATATATATATTCTTATAAATTTGATATAAAATAGAATTTATAATTATAGTACTAGGGTAATAGTTAATGAAAAGATCTTAAATAATGTTTGTATTCTTTATCCGAAAAATGGGTGTTTGATGTGACATCCCATAAATTATATGGTACAATATAATATAACAGGATATTATCATTATAACATGATAGAGCAGTATGAACATGTACATAGAAATTCTAATCAGTATAGTCATCCAAAATGAGCTGTAAACTTAAAACTTTACATATAAAGGAAGTTTCTCATAATGGTATAAAAATGTATAGCATAAAACCTAGAAAAGTAGATACTACAACAGGATTATAAAGTCTCTCAAAATATAGTAAAGGAATCTAATAGAAAGGGCCCTAAGAGGTGGTGGCTGGATCCTCTGTCTCCAAAGCTTACTCCAGGAAAACATCCTTTGACTCTGCTCACATCCAAAGGATTGGATGATCATCGCAAGGGGGAGGGCAAGCACATACAACAAACACAAAGCAAGGGTAAGCTAGGTATAAAAAAACATGTTATCAATCAAGTATATCAAGCATGTAATGACAATAATACAACACAAACTGTAACTGAATGCATTTTATTGATACCAAGGACAGACCACGTGATTTGACCGTCCGGACTAGTATGAAATGTCGAGTTCCAAGGGTTTGTGCACTTGTGGTGGCCCTACTGCTTTGCAAAGCTATTGCCGAGGGGTTTCACCCGACCACACACAAGTGTAAGTCCAACCAAACTCATCTTGGCCCATATAAAATGGAGACACCCAAGACTAGGACCTCCTCCTATTCTCACCACATGACTCATCACTCTCTAATTGAGCATGGATGGTCATTAGAATGTCAAGGTAAACCCCATCCTGAACTTCGGCCATTCATACGGTCAATCACGACAAACTACAGTGGCACCACCATGTAACCTCCCTTGAGGATCATGGAATTACGTCCAATAATCATACTTTTATTTTGAAACTTAACTCAACACATGAACCACCAAAATANCATGACATTATCTCACTGAATCAATATAAAACCATGTACAGTTAACCCTTCAACTTTACTTTGCATACAAACATATATATAACATTAATTTCACTTTAAGAAAAACCACAAACGATCCAAAATCCAATGAACTCATACTTAGACAAGGAAAATGACTTTGAAACCATCACCAACAGTTTCAGAAGGGTCTAAAACCCCCAGAACGACCTAAAGAACGTCCAAAACGGACATCCGGAACCCCCCAAACTATCAAAAACAAAAGCAACAGCAGAAAAGGGCGCCCAGGCGCCGTATTTCTGGCAAAACGCTGAATCAAAGGGCGCCCAACGCCCTTTTGGGGCGCCCAGGCGTGGATTCTGCAGAATTTTATGCAGATTGTGCAGATTTGGAAGAACTCACACCCCTAANTTTNGTTTTAGGCCTTTTGGTGAATTTTGGACACCCCTAACTCGAAGTATAGGTTGAATCTAACTTGTTTGAAGACTCACACACTATCCTAACTCAAAACTCTAAAAGATATGCANAGAATTATGATAAAAAACTCTATATTTGTTCAGTTAGGAACTTGGATTCATATTCACTGTTTAGAGATTCTTTCAGACACTTTTTATGCTTCTTATAAGTCATAAATGACTTACCTAAGTGACTGCAATAGCCTAAACCTAAGTCTAACCTATAATTCTCAAATTCACTACTCAAGTTNCCTAATTTGACTCAAATGCTGAAATTGACTTAGCCATTTACTCACAATCTGCAGAAAACTGAATCCTCACTCTTAAACAATAAAATTCACATCATATACATAGTCATACAATTCACAATTGCTCACTTATCAGTTCATATCAAACACAAGCCATAATACATAAATTTCAGCACATGTTCTCTTACATCCAGTTCAAAGGTAAAGCAATTTTTCACCCAATTTATACATGCATCAAATTGTAATAATTCTACCTAAAGATCAAACAAGGATGCAAATATTGTTCAAACAAGAATTTAGGACCTAGCTTCCCTTACCTCAAAACAGTCTACCGTCTTGCCAAAACCCAGATTGAACTTGCGTCTCACAAAAGTTCTATGGGAACCTACAAACTTGTGACAGGGAATAGTTCTTAGAACCTAATTTAAACTGAGAATTGAAAATGGAAAAATCACTATAACATGCAACAGTTTGCATGCCAAAGAATCATGAAAGAAAGGAGAGAATCACTTACCGGTGGAGGATCAAAAAACTGATCGGTGATAATCGGAGCTCTCAATGCCAGGAACACCTATGAGCTTCCTGATTGTTGAACAAACAACTTAGTGATGAAAATGCTTAGAGAGAAGGCATAGCTTTAGGAAAGGAGTTTACTTCTAGAGAGAGAAAAGTTTTTAAAAACTGAGGTAAGATCTACTTTAAAATTTTATTTATGTTTAAAATGGAAAATTTTGGATTCTTACATTTGATGTCTATAATTATGATAGGTAAATAATTAGAAAAAGAGAAAAGAGAACTAAATAAAATCAAATTAGTGGTTAAGAAGATAGAATGTAAAATCAAATTAGTGGTTAAGAAGATAGAATGTAAAATCAAATCAAGACTTGTCCTTTCAAGGACTATTTTTTTTTTTGAGATTTTTGTTATTATTATTTTATATGTTGTAATGTTTAAATAATATAATAAGCAACAATTATTATAATCGGCATATACTCTTTTTATAATATTTATTATTTATGAATAAAGAAAGTAACTAGTATTTTAATAAAAAAAATTATCAATATAGGAGACAATAAAAGAAGAGTTTCATAAGAAAAAGACTAGAAAAATTCAAAACAAAACCTTACCATTACGAACAAAGGAAGAAGTATTATGATTTCTTACATTTATTTTATTCATTTTAAAAATAATAAATTAAGACTATTGGTTAATAATTTATTTCATTTAATGGTAATTAAAAAACAATAGTTGACATCAGCTGTCAGAAACTGTAGTTAGAAAGGAGCCAAATGATTAAGTGAAAATAAAATTGAGTTATTCAACCAACACCAAATCAATATGTTTAAAAAATAAAAACATGCAAGAAGAAGAAAACATTAAAACGAATTAAGATTGAGTTGCAAATTCGATTACTCAACTTGTTTGTTTCATTGGACAGTGTCTGTCATTCTTATCTTTGTTCTTGTCTATATGTGAATTCACACATTCACATCAAAGTTCAACCCTGTAATCCATGGCTGACACAGTGAAGGTGATAGAACAGTGTGAAGTTAGTCCTCCACCAGGTTCTGTTCCTTGGACCTCTATCCCTCTTACTTTCTTCGATCTTCCATGGCTTTGTTGTCCACCTCTCAAACGTATCTTCTTCTTTAACTTCCCTTATTCCACCCAACACTTCCTCCAAACTCTCCTTCCAACTCTCAAGAACTCTCTTTCCCTCACTCTCCAACACTTCTTCCCTTTCTCTTCCAACCTTCTCTTCCCTCCAAAGCCAAACCCACCTCACATCCTCTACACACAATCTAATTCTCTCTCCTTCAGAGTAGCTGAGTCCTCAGCAGATTTCACCACCTTTGTCTCTGATTCCCCAAAAGATGTCACAGCTTTGCACCCTTTTGTTCCTGTCTTGGCCCCACCACACACCTTAGAAGATGGCACCTTTTTGCTCCCTCTCATGTCCATTCAGGTCACTGTTATGCCCCATTCTGGCTTCGCCATATGCATCACTTTCAGACACGTGGCTGCTGATGGAAAATCTTTTCATCACTTCATGAAATTCTGGGCCTCTGTTTGTAAGTCCAATGGAGACTTGACTTTGGCTTCCCTTGCTATACCATTGCACAATAGGGATATCATTCAAGACCCTAAAGGTCTTAAGCACATTTTCTTGCAGGAACTGTTGAACTTTTTACCGGAGAATGTAGAGTCCAAGGGCGAAATACGTGATGTTCCTACTGACATGGTGCGTCACACGTTTGTCTTGAGTCATGATCATGTTGAGAAACTCAAGAAATGGGTCTCTATTAAATGCAAAAGCCATGGTCTAGAACTACCACACATAACAACCTTTGTGGTGACATGTTCTTTGATTTGGTTTTGTAAGGTGAAATCAGAAGAGATTAAAGCTGGTACTGTACTTTTCAATGATGATGAGTCCTACATCTTGGCCTTTATGGCAGATTGTCGTAATCGTCCTGAATTTTCAATTCCATTGGAATACTTTGGAAATTGTTTGGTTTGTGGCAATGCTGAAGTCAAGAGGAGCAAGCTTGTTGGAGGAAATGGTATTTTGGAGGCAGCCATTGCTATTGGTAGTCAGGTTAGACATTTGCAACGAGGAACATTTGAAGGGGCTGAAACATTGATGTCAAATTTTACTGAATTTGCCACGTTGGGGAAGCACATGACAATAATTGCAGGGTTTCCAAGTCTTAAAGTGTATGAAACTGACTTCGGGTGGGGAAAGCCCGAGAAGAGTGAAGTGGTTCATGTAGATAATTCAGGATCAATTTCCCTTTCTGACTGTAGAGACAAAGAAGGTCGAATTGAAGTAGGGTTAGCACTTCAAAAGAGTCAAATGAAGAAATTCAGTACCATTTTTGAAGAGCATCTCGCAGAAATTAGCGTTCTTGACTGAAAATTTTCATTCATATTCATATCTTATGAATTAAGCCCCGAAGGTTTATGTCTCTTTATATTACAACAGGCACATGTTCATAGATTAATCTTCTCCAATAGTCATGTTATTGTTCTCTATGGGACAAGGTTATTGAACATGACACCAAGCATGGCTATAATGTATTTGTAACACCTTTTATGATTGTCTGTATCAAAGATACTTTTGGTCTAGTGGCAGTTATTCATACAGAAAAATCTTACGTTGATTCAAAGAAAATATAAGGAAAATTCTAATTGTGTCTTTACGTGGTCCAGATTATTTACACATAGGTAGTGTTAGTCTCCTGATTTGCTGTAATCGTTGTCTTTCCTAATTACATTAACTAATAATTCCAAAAGTAAAAGTACAATCAAAACACTCTTGTTAACAAGAGAGAGAGAGTGAGAAAATCAGAAGGGAAATAAAGTCTACAATCAGAAGTACCTAAAAACAAAAAGTTGTACATTAAATTCTACTTTCCTATATATTATGACTGAGCTCAAAACCATCCCTTTGAGAAAAAATAAAAACTCATATGAACAGTCTTAAGCCATTCAAATACTTCTTGACTGAAAGTCCATCCCAGAGCCAATCCCGCAAGAAGTCCACCACCGTACCCAATCAGAACCACTTTCCAGTTAAATCCAACAAAAAATCCTGAATCTTTATCATCATTGTCATCATCAGATGCAGAATGTGGAACAAACGGTGACCCTGCATCATTCTCACATCTCTTGGATAATGGACTCCCGCACAGTCCTTGGTTACCCATAAATGAACTATTTTGGAATGTAGCAAACTGCTTATGTTGTGGTATGTGTCCCGAGAGGTTGTTAAAGGACACATTCAAGTATGAGAGATAAGTCAGTTCTTCCAACTGTAGGGGAATGTTCCCTGATAATCTATTGAAAGAAAGGTCCAATGCTTCAAGGTATGAAAGCTTTCCTAAGGAAGAAGGAATGCTGCCAGTAAGCATGTTGTTGGAGAAGTTGAGCAAAACAAGTCCAGTTAAGTCTCCCATAACAACAGGAATTTCCCCAGAGAATTTATTGCTTGAAAGATCAATGGCTATCAAGTAGTATAGCTCTTGGAGATTTTGATAAACCAAGACACTCCCTTTGTTAAACATTGTCAACGAATAACTATAACCATCACTCCACCAACTCACCCTTCCCGACAACGTGATGTTTGAATGAAGCTCATACTGCAATTTACTCTCGTTGGAAGCCATCATGGATTTCCAATTCTGGATTGTTTCCCAAGGAAAGTTTCCAGAGAACTGATTATGAGAAAGATCAATGATGTGCAGTTTGGGAAATGAGAACGTTGCAGGGCACCTTATAGATCCATACAGATGATTATGACCTAAAGCACCAACTTTCAGCTCCGGAAGAGTGCCCAACCAGCATGGAAACGAATCATTAATTTGGTTATGGCTGAAATCAATAACCTCTAACATTCTACACTTTACCAATTCTGTTGGCAGTTGACCGTGCAGATTGTTATTGCTTAAATCTATCATTCTCAAACTGCTTGCCACCATATATCTTTGAGGAATGGGGCCAGACAATTTGTTTCCTTTGAGCACCAATGTCTGCAGAGATTGCATAGAACTTCCCAAACACGAGGGAACCATGCCACTTAAGTTGTTGAATGATAAATCAAGATGCACGAGAGATTTCAAATTGCATATCAGTGGAGATATACTTCCTATGAATGAGTTATTGGAAGCATATAACCTCTGAAGACTTGTTTTCCCCCAGGTCCAACTGGGGAATGAATTGATATTATTGTCTGACACGTAAAGATATGACAGCTCAGACAAGTTCTGGAGAAATTTTGGAAACTCTTTCAAATTGCATGAACCCAAACCTAACAATTGAATGTGAGAAAGGCTCGCATTGAATGAATTTTTTCCACCAATTAATGACAGTTTGTTCAAAGATAATTCAACAAAGAACAACATTTTGAGCATTAGAAACTTATTAAGCTCTAATTCTCCTTCCAACAAGTTACTGGACAGACAAAGAGTTTCTAGGTTCTCAAGTTTGAAGAGAGAGTTTGGAATTTCACCCTGAAGATTATTTCCTGAAAGATCCATGTAAGCTAAGCTGGTTAGGTTCATTATCCAAGATGGAAATTGTCCACTTAAATTGGTGTAACGTAGGGATAGTACAGATAGCTGGGTGAGATTTGCAGAACAGAGTGGACTATCGAAGCCAATATTTAAAAAGTCTAGTTCTAAATCAGTTATTCCTGGCAGCTTACAAATCCATGAGATGGTGTCAGAAGAAAATTCATTAAAACCTGCTCTCAGGGTGCTTAATTTGGTAAGATTTACCAGTAAAGAAGAAAGATGACCCTTGAAATTGTTGTATCCAACATCTAGATACGTAAGCTCAGTGAGGTTCCCAAATGTGGAAGGGATAAAACCTAAAAATTTGCATTGAGAAATTAGTAAATATTTCAAAGACTTGAGATTCCCAATGGACTCAGGCAGTGTACCATAGAAACTTGTGGAAGTGAGTTGCAACATGGTAATTTGTGCACTTGAATTAAAATTTGGAAGTTTACCACTCAGGTGATAATTATTTCCCAAATCCAGAGATCTCAAGCTTGGAAGATGAAATATTTCAATTGGAAATTTCCCATATAGTTCACAACTGTAAAGACTGAGTTGTTTTAAAGAAGTAAGATTTATGAATATATCAGGTACAGGTGATGAAATCGACACATAATTAAGACGAATAATTTCAAGATTAGATGAGTTTTGAATTAAGCTTCTTAGAGTGGATATTTTGAAACTCAACAAATTGACAGGATCCGGTGAATAGAATAAACTACACAGATCAAAAGACAGCAACTTGGTCAAATGTGAAACTTCTTGTGGAATTTCGCCAAAATAATTGGCTCCAGAAAGGTTCAGATGTCTTAACTGTCGAAGCTCACCAATCCTTGATGGAATTCGAGAGTGATTAAAGTCATTATCAGAAAGATCAAGGCTTTGAAGGTGTTTGAGGTGAAAGAGGCTGCTATTAGCATCCATTGTACCATAGATGTGACTGCTACTGAGATCAATGTTGATGACATTACCTGTGTGCTCAGCACATCGAATACCATCCCATGAGCAGCAATCTGTGGTTGCATTCCAAGAAGCTATTTTAGAATAACCGAAAGGATTATAAGAAGCAGACTTACTAATGACAAAACTTTCCTTAAATTTCAACAAGGCATAGCTTTCATCTTCATGGCATTTTGTATGACTAACAGAAAGACGACAATTAGTAACTGAGAATGAAAACAGTGAATAAAGCAGTAGAAAATGGATTGATAGAGTAAGAGACCAACGAAACCCCATTGTGTTATATGTTTCAATAACTTGTAGGTTGAAATGTGCAAATAAAAAGGTAGATGAACCAAGTGGTTTTATAACCTATTAATCAACTGTTTATGCAGAATATCTAATCACTTGAATTGATCTTTATCAAGACTGAAAATGTTTAGTTATGACAGTGACAAGCATAATTGTGTACTGCATTTTGACTAAGAAAATTATGGGTGCCGGTCTAGTTTGCTCTTTGTGTTAATCGTGAAGCCAACTTGATCATCTACGGTCCAAAAAAAAAGCTTCGTTCTTAAATTCAAGCTACTGTGATGTTTACTGTGATGTGTTTACATTGATCATTCAGCATATCTGAAATGGAGATTTGATAGATACATAAGTTCCAATTCTTAAATGGAGAAGTGTCAAGATTGTTTTTAAAAAAAAAAAAATATGAGATGTTCCTGTTAAATAAACTTAAATTAAAAAAAAAATTATTTGTTTATTTAGATTCGGTTAAGATATTTATTATTTTAAAATTTCGATTATTAAACAGATATTTTAGCTTTTCTGTTTAGGAATTGATTTTAAATTTTATTTGACGATTTGAGGTTGTGTAAGTGGCTATTTAATAGCCTTTATCTCAATCAATAAAGCAACACATATTTTACAGAGAAAATATATTTTTGTGTCTGAGATTATTTTAACAAAGTGGTATCAGAACTTTATGCTCTGAGTACCTAGAGAGAAAAAAATGAAGGGAGAAGGGGAGAGTCAAACACTGTAAAGGGAAAGGTGAGTGCTTGTTTTTTTTTTTTTTGTGAGAGATGACAAAGGTTGTCAATGGTATGAGTGTGCCACAATTGACGAGAAAAACCAATTATGATAATTGGTGCCTACAGATGAAGGCATTATTGAGATCCCAAGACGTTTGGGATATGGTGGAAGAAGGGTACGTTGAGCCTGATGCGGACGAAGATCAGACGGTGGCACAGATAGCAACATTGAAGAAAACACGTGCAAGAGATGGGTCAACATTGTATTTTCTCTACAATGCAGTAGATGAGTCGGGATTCAAAAAAATAACGAATGCCAAATCAGCAAAGGAAGCCTGGAAGATATTGGAGATTGCGTATAAAGGTGACAACCGCGTTAAACAAATCCGAATACAAGCTCTCAAAAGAGAGTTTGAACAGTTGAAGATGAAGTCCAAAGAGCATATAACCGAGTACATAACTCGGGTGGAGAAGGTGGCCAACCAACTCGACAGGAATGGAGAACAAATGCCTTCTAGTCGGGTTGTGGGAAAATTTTTGAGATCTCTTTAAAAAGAAATCGAATGTATCGTGTGCGCCATCGAAGAATCGAAGGACTTGTCGGTTCTCATAGTGGATGAACTTGCTGGGTCATTAGAAGCCCACAAACAAAGGAGAAAGAGTTGGGATGATTAGGTTAAACCCGACGATCAAGCATTACAGGTACAATTTGACTCAAATAAATCTCGGATTACTCAGAGCCAAGATCCTGGCGACAGAGGACGATGAGGCCGAGAACAAGGAAGAGGTGGACGTGGTAGAGACAATGAAGAGAGAACCGGTCAACAGTATTGGGATGACCGAGGACAAGGAAAAGACCGAGGAGATCAGTCAGGAGTGGAATGTTTTGAGTATGGCAAGCATGGCCACTATGGATATGAATGTAAATCAAGGAAGTGTTACCATTGTGGTAAGCTCGGCCACATTGTTAAATATTGTCGAGCCGAGAAGAAAAGTAAGAGAAACCTTCTTACAAAAGAAGATGGCGAAGAAGAGATTAGGGTCTGTTGAGTGTCGAATTCTCAAAGAACTCGACAATGCTAATGAAGTGCTCAGAAATGAAGTTGGAGAACTCGAATATTAGACCATGCTTGAAATCAAAGTATGAGGAGATTTTTACTAACTCGTTATGGTATATAGATACTGGAGCAATCAATCACATGTGTGGAGATGAAACTCTTGTTTATGAACTCACCAAGGTGGAGGTCGGATTTGTGACTTTCAGAGATGACTCCAATGTGGCCGTGAAGGGGCGTGGAATAATCCGACATATGCAGAAGGATGGGAGAGTTGGAGAGATTGGGGACGTTTACTATGTTCTTAAGCTGAAGAATAATATTTTAAGTGTGGGACAGTTGTTGGAAAAAGGTAATTCAATTTCCATAAAGGACCAGGTATTATATTTGAAGGAAAAGAATGGTCGTCTTGTAACCAAGGTAAGAATGAAGAAAAATCGGATGTTTAAACTGGAGTTACAGATTTTGCAAGAAAGGTGTTTGAAGGTGGACATGAAAGATGAAGCTATGATATGGCATTGTCGGTTTGGTCATCTTAACTTTGGAAGCTTGGCTGAACTCTCAAGGAGAGAATCAGTACTTGGATTACCCGGTATAGAATTTGAGAAGAAGTTTGTGAAGAACGCGTTCTCGGAAAACAATCAAGAACGAAGTTTCCAAACTCGGCTATGTACAAGGCAAAAGAGCAACTTGAATTGGTACACACCGACTTATGTGGACCTATTACTCCTAGATCATTCAGTGGTAAAAGGTATTTCATCTCATTTATATATGATTTCTCTAGAAAAGCTTGGGTGTATTTTTTACAAGAGAAGTCGGAAGCATTAGGGGCATTTAAGATGTTCAGATGGTGGAAAAGGAAACTAACAAGAAAATTAAAGCGTTAAGATTTGATAGAGGAGGTGAATTCACATCAGCAAAGTTTAAGGAGTTTTGTGAAGAGCAGGGGATAAGGCGTTTTCTTATAGCTCCATATTCACCACAACAGAATGGTGTGACAGAGAGGAAGAATAAGACTATTCTTGATATGGTTCGAACCATGCTTAAAGGGAAAAATATGCCAAAAGTGTTTTGGGCGGAGGCTGTGCAGTGTGCTACGTATGTGCAAAACAGGTGTCCACATTCGAAGTTGGATGGAATGATACCACAGGAAGCATGGAGTGGAAGAAAGCCAAGTGTCAAACATTTTAAAGTTTTCGGAAGCATAGATTATGGACACGTCCCAAGTCAACTCAGAACGAAACTTGATGACAAAAGCAAGAAGTATGTTTTTATTGGCTATGATGAACATGCAAAAGCTTACAAGCTGTACAATCCGGTTTCAAAAAAAATTCTGGTAAGCCGGGATGTTCAGGTAAATGAAAATGGTGAATGGAATTGGGTTGAATTGAAAGAAAAGCCTTTAGAAAGCATGTTTTATGGGGGAGAAGATTCGAGTGACAATACCAAGTGTCCGGGAATCACAGAAAGGGTGAATGAAAATGATGAAGAAAAAGAAAGGGTGAATGAACATGATGAAGAAGAAGACAATACTATAAGGCCAAAATTTCGGAGTCTAAATGACATTTATAACTCCACAGACGAGGTACATGTAGTATGTTTGTTGACAAGTGCAGAAGACAAAGAATTTAAAGTTGTCAGCGTCATTTCAAGAATTAAGAAAGTTGATCGGGATGGAAGAAGAAAAATATTTAAGTTTATGGAGGAATTTCATTAAATAAACTTAAATTAAAAAAAAGGAATTTATTTGTTTATTTAGCTTCGATTGTAATAGCAATTAGATAGAAGGTTTATTATTTTAAAAGTTTGATTATTAAATAGATATTTTAGTTTTTCTGTTTAGGAATTGATTTTAAATTTTATTTGACCTTGTGTGGCTATTTAATAACCTTTATCTCAACCAATAAAGCAGCACATAGAGAAAAAATATATTTTTGTGTCTGAGATTATTTGAATAGTTCCCATAGAGTATATATTTTAAGTAGACTCAAGTTGCTTTCTCTTGTTAGATATCACTGTTCATGCTTTGAACCATGCATTTTGGAAAAAGTCTTCATTCTATACTCATTTTCTCTTCATTTTTTTTTCACGGAAAAATGTACAAAGTGACCATTCAATTTGAAAAGCTAAAGTTTTTTTTATTGTTTCAATTTGAAAGGGAAGATAAAATGGTGATCAGAAACAAAAGACGTCACATTGAACAGTCAATGGCTGGCCACTCCCATTACTTGCTCTGTCCCTACGAGCATTGACTTTCACTAAGAATGAACATGTCTAGTCAATGAAATGATAACAGAGACAACATCGTGCGTTTTAGGTAAAGAAAAAGAACTTTGGGTGCAATCCTATTTCTAGTCTTTGCCTTAATCGTGACGCTAACTTCATAAACTCCAATCCAAAATTCTTTTTGTACGTTAAATCGATGTATTTGTGAAGTTTCACACTCACATGGCTTTTAGCCAATGGTTTTGGATATTGCTTGACTTGCTTGAAGCGCGTTTATTCTGAAGCTTCCTGCGTTCTTGCTGGTTCTGACGAACGGGGAAATGATCATTTGCTGGCCTTACAATGTTATATTCAATCAAATACTTTGAATTTGAATATTAACATAATCATTAAATTGGTCTAAAACCTTAATTCTTTACATGAAAAGAACCTAAATTCCTTTGATAAGTTTCAATTGTGTAACTCAACAAACGATTTGTGTTAAGTTCAATGATTAGAAGATGATCAATAAAACCATGACTGAAACCTAGATATAAATTATTCATCAAGTGTTTTACTTCTGTGCTACAGCCATCTTTTTTTATTCTAGAAATAACAGGTTGTTTTCTCATTCAACTTCTTGTAGAGTAAAGTTATGGAATTCAGAATAAATACGAGAAGTAAAAATAATACAGGCTAAAGCAAGAATTTCTTCACTACCTTCAGATTTATATAGTTCAGATACAATCACATTCATCAAAATGCTTATAACTAGGATTGCTACACAAGCTAGAAATATCTTAATTGAACTTAACTATTGCACAAAGTATACTGCAACTTCTGTGTTTGTCTCAAAAGGCTAAAAGCCTTTATTTGAGCTCCCAAAACTACCTATGAAACAACTCTTCTAAGTGACTGTCATCTTGGCGCAATGACAAACCATGCTCATCTTGGGTTAATAATGGTTTTAGACAATAAGATGTAATCACCATCGATGTTTGTGATATCTGCTTGTTCCTGCAACGACAGAGCATACTCAAGTTGCACCTCAATCTCACCCATAGTTGGTCGCTCATCTGCTTCATAATTCACACATCTTTGGATGATATCTATAAAGACTTTCCAACAATCTGGCACAATCTTTCCTTTGATATTCAAATTAATATTCTCCTCAACAGGCTTCTCCAGAAATCCATCCACTCTTCTCATATCAGAATGCCTTCTTCCACACACTACTTCTAGAAGAAGCAAACCAAATGTGAAAACATCACATTTATCTGTGACGGTAGTGTCTCTGAAGTCGTGTATAGGATGGTAGCCATAACTACCTATAATTAAAAGTATTAGCTTAGTTTAACTCAAAAAATATTCATAAGAGTAAAGTCATTAAATAAAATATTACCCCAAGTAAATTCATCTATTGGAATTGCTTTTGGCTTTGACATAAAGTGTGCTCCCTGAATGCTACGGCAGAAACCTGCAAGTTTTGGTTCCATGTGGCCGTCCAGAAGAATGTTTCTGAGACAAACGTCACGGTGAATAATGTTGCGCTTGAGTCCAGCGTGAAGGTAGTGTAGTCCACGAGCTACTCCTATGCATATCTCTATCCTTTTCCTCCATGACAGTGCTTCTGTTTTCCCACCTCTTAGTATGTGTTGATTTAGAGATCCATTGGACGTGTACTCATGCACAAGAATCTTCTCTTTCTTGTGGTTGCAGAATCCTATAAGAGACACACAATTAGGGTGACGAAGCTGACAGAGCAACTCTACTTCTTTCTTAAACCAGTCGCGTCCTTCATTGCCTTCTTCTGCAAACAATCGCGTTATTGCAACTGAATATTCAGTACCATCCAGGAGTTGGAGGCGACCTTTGTATACTTTACCAAAGCTTGAATATCCAATTAGTCTGGTACTGGCAAAGTTGTTTGTGGATTTCTTAATATCAGTGAGAGAAAATTGATGGCACAACTCTTGTATTACCGTTGGATACTGTTTCTGAGATGAACTTGTGTGCTTCCAACCGCAGAAACCCAAACATTTAGGAAACATGGTTCCAATTTGTGACGCTTAAAAGCATTCATCTCATCAGTCTCTTCATCTAAGCTCTTAAACATTCCTCAGAAACTAGCAAACCTATTCCTCAGAAACTAAGGTGTGATAGGATAAACTTGAATATTACTGGCTCTGTCCTTACGTGCATTGACTTTCACTAAAAATGAACATGTCTAGTCAATGAAATGATAACTCTATCTCTTAAACCAAATTATACGTGCATTCACAAGCATCCGTCCGACAATTTTCAAATTTTGCAAACTATCAACCAGTTATTGATGACTTTTTTTAGGAGAACTTTTTGACTGATTATTTTTTTCTTTCATAAAATTGGAATTCAAATTTTAGTTCAAAATATACACTTTGGCACTCTTCCACCCACCAACTGTCAAGTTATGTTGGACGGTTGACAAAGTTCTTTCTAACGAAACGCGTTCATTAAACAAACCAACGACAAGCTTAGCTACGAAGATCGAAGATGAGTAGAGGTGGACAGTGGTGGGTTAGAGGCAAGTGTTTGAAACTATGTTTCTCAGATGTCTAGGCTTCAGCTGTTCCAAGAACACATCTCAGAGAAATTATCCAACAATTATAGAAGAGTTGTGCCATCAATTCAAGGATGCGTAAAATATGAAGCAGATGAGCGACCAACGATGGGTGAAGTAGAGATGCAACTTGAGCATGCTTTGTTGTTGCAGGAACAAGCAGATACTGCAAATACCAATGCTGAATATACCTTATTGTCCAAAACCATTATCAATTAGACTAGAATGGGATTTGGAACATCCTTTGTCTCTGCAAGATATCACAGGGCTTATAACACATCTTTCTTTAGTTATTTGGTGAGCTCTAATCAATTCAAGGATCTACCATTCTGATGATCGATTTTAAAGGGCCATAAGAGCATAATTCAAATAAATTAGATACCACATCTAGACATAACCTTAAATAACAATCTACCTCTGTCATTGTCTCACTTATATAATGTTCATTTTTTACTTGTTTTAACCTGAAAAAGCATTTCCTTACTCATGTAATATTTTTCTATTGATATCTCCCGATTAAAGTTCTCAATTATTTTTCTAAGGTTGGGCCTAAAGATACATCTTTATACGGTTGTTTTCTCATTCAATTTCTTGTAGTGTGAAGTTATGGAATTCAGAATAAACACGAGGAGAAGTAAAAACAATATAGGCTGAAGCAAGATTTTCTTCACTGCCTTCAGATTTATAATTCAGATACAATCACACTCATCAAAATGCTTAAAACAAGGATTGCTACAAAAGCTAGAGATATCTTAATTGTACTTAACTACTGCACAAAGTATATAGCAACTGCTTTGTTTGTCCCGAAAAGCTAAAAGTCTTTAATTGAGCTCACAAAATTACCAATGAAACATCACTTCTAAGTCATTCTCTTCTGCGATACTGATATTTTCACGTTCGCAAAATGACAAACTATGCTCATCCTTCCCTCTCAGGCAAGTTAATAACGGTTTCAGACATTAAGATATAATCACCATGAATGTTTGTGATATCTGCTTGTTCCTGGAACTACATATAGGACTTTAGACAATTACACGTTAATACAGGTAGCAACAAATCATAAACATCACTAAATTATCCTTGCGGTCGGTTAGATCATTGATGGAATTAGAAGAGAGGAACGAAAGTCACAAATTTCTTCTAAAGGAAAACTAATTTGAAAATTTACAGATTCATGATCAAGTTTGATTAAAAATAATAGGACAAAAAATTTCTTATAATTTTTTTGGGTAAAAATGTATATTTTTTTCTTCACTGAGATAAAGTTGTTTTTTCCGAAAACCTGAAAGAGGAGGTAAACCTATGCTTAGTCAAAGACCTGATAGAAAATGGTGAATCAGTGAAGTCTTGAATAGGTGCTGACCCATGCTAAGTTAACAGTGTAATATGACCATGAAAAATTATTATTCTCATATTTTTCTCTTATTTCCACTTTACAACCCATTACAATAATATAATAATGTATATTATAATTTTAGATTAAAAAATAAAACAAATATGATTAAAATAATATTATATTTAGTTCTCTGTTTTGGACTTTGTCTGAGAACATGGTGAAGTTCTCTGTTTGCTGGAAACTCTGCTTTGAATGCTGAAGATAGATTTGGTTGAAAGCGTAGGATTTAGTAAAGCCTAGAGGCCTAAATAATGCTGTTTTTGGAGGTGTTACAATCTTCATAATTAAGAGAACTCTGCAACGCACCATTAACAACACCGTCCTGAAGCTGAAGAGCATACTCCAACAGCTCAACGACATCGTTCATGGAAGGTCGTTGAGTCCCATCTTCAAGCAAACAGGTGAATGCAACCTCAACAAATTTGCGCAGAGACTGAGGTGCTACCTGGCCCTTGAGTTCTGTATCCACAATCTCATTCGGAGTTCCCTTCTCATAGCAATGTTTCGCCCAATTAACAAGTGAAATTCGTTGCTTTTCCTCCCCAGGGAGCAAAGGCTGCCTCCCAGATACCACCTCCAACAACATCACTCCAAGTGAGTACACGTCAGACTTCTCCGTCAAAAGGTATCGCTTGTAATATTCTGGGTCCAAATATCCAATACTACCTCTCACCTCAGTGTTCACGCTCACCATACTCATCGAAGAACCACTGGGCCCCCCAATTCGGGATAATCCGAAATCTGAAACCTTCGCCACCCATTTTTCATCCAACAAGATATTGCTGCTCTTCACGTCACGGTGAATGATCACCTGCTCCACACCTGTATGCAGATAATGCAATCCTCGGGCAACACCTATGCATATCTGGAGCCTACGTTTCCACGACAGAGACGGGTTATCAGTGTCGTAGAGATGGTCACGGAGGTTGCCGTGATTCATGAAATCGTAAACGAGGATCATCTCGTTGTTCTCGTAACAGTAACCAATGAGGGAAACGATATTGGGGTGACAAAGTTGAGACAGCATTTGGATCTCGTTCTTGAACTCGCGAATACCTTGGCGAGAACCCGGTTTAAGCCTTTTGACTGCGACAGTAGTTGAGCCTTTGTCGATGTGACCTTTGTACACGTTGCCGAAGCCTCCCACGCCAACCTCGAAGACTTTGTCGAAGTTGTTGGTTGCGACTTTCATTTCGGCCATTGAGAACTGTCGGCAGAGGGCGGTCGGTATCAGTAATAAGCCGCTGCTCCGAGAAGTTCCTTCCTTTTTATTGGGACCCTTGTTGTCAACGACGTTCTTCTGGCGTTTGATGAGGAAAAAGGCGACAATAAAGGACAACAAAAGGACACCTGAAACTGCCCCTGCAACGGCGGCAGGGGTTCTCCTCTTTTTAGTTTTTGATAATGGAGGCAGGTCTGGGTTCGGCCCAGCGAGATTACCTGTTGGGTCGCTGATTTTGAAGAGTTCAATTGCGTTTAGTTGTGCGTCCTTGATCAAGCTTTTATCGTGAGGGTGTAATTTCACAGAAAGATATGCCTTTTTCTGATTATCTGGGGCTAAGATGGAAACTACGTAGTCTTTAACCACCGGTACACCCCTCTGATTATCAGTCCACATGAGAAGGTCTGTCCAGTTGCTTGCCAACTGATCCGCTATGATGATGTTGAAAATCAAGTCACCAGTGTTGTTAACCCTCGGATCAAGCTGGCAAAAGTGTAACCGTATAATGTAGATGAAGCCAGAATCAACAGGAAGCTGCCATGTGAGATTGAAACCCATGTTGATAGAGCCATTACGTCCCATACTCCGAACGGTTCTGTACACTTGGTCTGGTGCCGTGTAGTTATAGGTTGTAATGAACGTCAGCTTTTTAATTTTCGCATAATCAACTGGTTGATAATATTGAGTAGTTACGTACTTGATGTCAGGTCTCCACGTTCTGAGCATACCCGTGTCCCCTGAGGAAGGAATTTCAGCGGAAACGACCAACCTGAACATGGTCTCGAGAGCAAATTTGTGCTCAGTGACATGTGGATTCATTGTGCCAACAAATTGCGGCTGCTCTGTGGAGTGAGGATCGGTGTAGTAGAGATAAGGGGGCATGGAAACAATCTCGATCCCGTTGATGAAAGCGTAGGAATCAGTAGAACTGGGAAAGAAGGTTATAGTCAGGTTCTCACCGTCTCCAAAGTAAACGAAATACTCTTTGAACAAGATGTGAGGGTGGCTAGGGTCATCATCGGCATCGGCGTTGAGTGAAGCATTGAAATCTTGTAGAAGGGTGTAGGGGCCTGCTTGGACTGAGAAAGAGGATAGGGAGCGAGGGAAGTTTTGGTATGAAGTAGAGTAGAAGAAGAGACGAATGAACTTGGGGCCTTGTGTGAGAGGGAATGAGTAAGTGAATGAGGAGTAAGAGAGACGAGCATGGGTGTAAGGACCCTGGATGGTAGATGGTGTGAGTGAAGGAGCAGCGACCGAGGGGTTGGTTGGAGAAAGGAAGTGATTGTCTGAAGTCCAATTCCGAGTGTCTTGAGTGGAGAAGTTGGTGGATGAGCCACAGCTTATGCTAAAGAGGTCAGTGGGATGATAAATATCGTCTGCTGTTGAAAGGAAAGAGAGGCACCACATAAGGAAGAAGAAGAGAACGGTTCTTAAAGCAGTTCGTGTGCAAGTTGGGTCCATCGATAATCTGTCATCAAAGTAACACACAATATCAAAACTTTAAACATGATAAGTCAATACTCAACCAGTTCAACACTCATCCAATATCAATAAAATAATTTTATTAACAAATAATACTTTTATTTAAAATACAGAAAATATAGAAAAATGGAAAGATTTATGTATAAAATTTTGCTAGAGTGATTCAAAAGGCTGTCAGCCACTATTTTTTTGGAGAACTGAGCAGATACTTCCACTCTACATAGGCATCGGAGTCTACATTTCCCTTCATTGTCAATGCACTACTGTGAAAATCTCATAAAGCCAAACAATATGTCTAGTAATTTGTATTTTTATGTTGGCATAATTTAAAATTAAAAAGCAAACATTAGAAAATAAAAATGATTAGCTATATATTAGATTCAACGCAACAACAGTTTATGTATTTGCTTTTAGCATACTAAAAAAATATTACAATTTTATTACAACAGCTTTAATATTATTAAATTATTAATTATTAATATAATTAAATATATATTTTCTTTATTATGTATAACGTATATTTATTAAAAATTAATGTTAATAAGTTAATATTAACTATTTTTTAGAATTATTAACTTCTTTATGTCTTTACTTTTACTAAGATATATTAAATTATCATTCAAATTTGTCTCCAGACATATTTATTAGAGTTTCATTAAGACAAAATTCTTCTATATTTATATAAGATAAATAGATTTTAATTTATTTGCTATTCTTCTTATTTTATTATTTAAAATATATCCTAATTTATTTTTTAATGTTCATATATACTATTCAAACAAGTTTTGAGTGATAAAATTTGTATAAGAAGGTAATAGTTCTATATATCATTACAAAAATGATATTGTAAATAACTTTTTCGCATTTTAAACATTCCAGAGGGCTGCCCTTTCTTCTTTCTTTTTTTTCACCAATAACCTTCATGTCTAGGTAGAAAATTATTTATTTCTAATGGTCAAATTTTTATATATTTTTATTTTAAATTACCTGTAAAGTTCAAGATTATACTTTTCTTTTTCTTTTTTTCCTTTTTTGGACTGGCTGCTGTACAAGTCAATGCAGTATGGTCTTCTTCCACAGATTCCTCCACGTTTATTTCAAGGGCAATAAAACAAAATAGAATCACTTCATTTATATATGCAATTTCAAATTAATTTTTGTAATTAAGCTTTTGAAAAAGTTGGACCATACCTTTTTTTTTTTAATTTACAGAAATTTAAGTATGTGTGTAGTTTGATTTTAACTTACAATAAAAAATGAAAATTGAACTTTTCCGTATAAAATAATACTTACCAACTCAAAGTTATTTAATGTGAGAATTTCAAGCACAGCAGAGCATAATTTGTGGAGCATCTCCAACTACCAAAATATAGTAAATGTATTATTATTATAATAGTTATATTATTCACCCCATATTTATTTAAAATATTATTTTATAAAATAATAATATAATTTAAATTTAAAGTAGAGATAAATCCATTTATGATAGTTATATATATTTTTAATTTGTTATGCATAAAATCTATCGAATTAATCAGTGATCCGCAGTTTAATAACAGAGTCAATTCCTTTATCACAAATATCTTATAAGTACAAAAATTTTAATTATTTAATTTTTTTTAGTATAATGGTAAACTAAACATTATATATAAAAATTAAAATTACAACATTTTGATTATCACACCTATGATTTGTATTTTTCAAGAGTTTCCTTAAACTCGCTCAACTATTCTTGTCTCACCAGGACACGGAAGCCATTAGGAATCATTAGATTTGAGAATTTTAGTTATGAAAATTTCTTTTAATAACAGTTTTTTAACAATATATATACATCAGTTTGTGATTAGTCTGTTTAATTTTTTTTTTTAAATATAAATTTAAATAAATCAATAAAATAACGTGTGTCCTATTATGAAAAAATTGTAAAAAATTAAATTATGCAAGTAGCCATGAATGAAGGAACCCAACAAATGTATCAAACAACCATCTAGTTTGTCTAAACACTCTTAGACGTTTCTCAGTTAAAAAATGGAATATCAATAAGTTTTCAGTCTTTTAGATAATTTAAATCAACCAAAATTATACATTTTATATAATTCAATCACCAAAAGACACGTGTACATCCAGTATCACAGTAAAGTTTATCATACTTAATTCGTAGAAACAAGCTAAAACATATTAAAGATTTCTATTAATCGGTGGAGAAAGCCTTCACTTATAAGTTGTTCCTAAATATTCAGGTCTCATCAAATATTTTAATTGCATAAAGAAAATCTCGATGAAAAATCATAGCATACTAATTACAAATATTTATTTTGAGTCATATATATGGATCAAAGAATAATAAAAAATTTAAAACGCTAAACTAATTAAAATATAAATAAAAATGAACTTATTTATTTTTAATTTTGATTGATTGGATTAGTAAAGTTTTTGTATAAAATTCATTTCTATAAATAAGAGATAGAACAAAATATTTAGAAAGAAGACAGAGAAAAATTTTAGAAAAAAATTATCAAGAAATAATATTTTTTATAAAATAAAGCTTTATTAGTACAAAGTCTTATTCTTTTAACTTTTTATTAATAAAAATAATCAATTATTACTATAAATTAATTTTTAGATCCTTACGAATTATATATACTCTTTATTTATTTCACATAAATAGTTCACATTTATTTAACTTATTAAAATAAATTAATTTTTATTTATTAAATTTGATTGAAACGTATAAGAAGTGATTTTTTTCAATAGTATTTACTTTTCTTTTGTATAGTTACTTAAATATTATTTTAGTTGTTAAAATTAAACTTATTTTCCACACCGTGTCTTATGTATTAATAATGTTCCACTTTTTTTTAAAAAAAAGTTGATTTCCTAGTAAGAACACTAACTTAATTTCATTACTAGAAATTTAAACTAACATAAATTTGTTTTTTTTATGAGAGAAATAAAGGACAATAAATATTGAACCGTCCAAAGAACAAAGGCTAAGACTTGGTAAAACTATTAGAAACATTTATTTGGACGCGATGGGATTTTTCCATATATACGTCTTTTCTTTCAACTTCAACATTTTGTCATCTTCTATCAAAGCCAGAAGGATAGAAAGTGACATATTGTCAACTTTGGTTTGTCGCTAGAATATTTCACCTGCTTAATAAATGTATAATTGCATGACAAGACTTTTTTTACTATAAATATAGTTTTTTTGTATTTTTGTAATGTGTTGTTTTCTCAAATATCATTGAATATCATATTTCATGTTTCTGTTTTCTGAAATTAAACAACGTTGATCTTTTACTAAAACATTCACCACCAAAAAATTAATTACTTGTTTTCTAGAATTTATTAGTAGTACTTATTTAATTATAAAGTTTACATTTTTATTACAAAAGTATATTTAGATTTTTTTTTTATAAATTAGATGATATATTATATTGGACTAAAATTGTTTGATTTAAACACTTAGAGACCATATTAACTTTTTATAGACACCAAAATCACCCATTGACGAAGTATGAGAAGTAGAAGAAAGATTTAAGTTAATTATAACTAGTAATTACCCATCTCTTCTGAATCACTGTCTTCTGTTATACCGATATCTTCATCTTCTAACTCAGGCTTTAAGTTAATAATGGTTTTAGACAATAAAACATAATCACCATGGATGTTTGTGATATCCGCTTGTTCCTGCAACGACAGAGTATGCTCAAGTTGCAGCTCTACCTCACCCATTGTTGGTCGCTCATCTACTTCGTATTTCAAGCATCCTTGCAAGATATCTATAAAGACTTGCCAAGACTCAGGTGTAATCTTTCCTTTGATTTTCGGATCAACTTTCTCTTCAACCGGCCTTTCAAATACTTCCTCTTCTTGTATTAAATTCATATATGTCTTTCCACTCACAACTTCTAATAGAACCATACCAAATGAATAAACATCGGTTTTATCTGTGATGGTCAGGTTCTCAATTTGCTCCGCAGCGATGTAGCCAATAGTACCTATAAATGAAAGCATTGTCTTATTCTAACTGACAAAATCTCGGATTTGTTACCATTCTGCTGGAGGCTCCATATTTGAAAACAATTTGCAGGAATTAGTAAATGTGCTTTGTAAATATGATCGACTTTATATAAAGAAAGTTGTGATTAACATGAAAACAAAGCAGAACCTTTATTAGGACATATCATTGTTAGTTTTCTGTTGTTTCTAGTTAGTTTTGCTTTCTGCTGTGCCAACTCTGTATGCTATCTCATAACCTTGGATGCTGAAAGTGATTTTGTTACAAGAAGTCGTGACCTACTAATTACCAAAATGATAGAAACAACCCAAAATTTCATGGCAGTACGTAAGTAATATGATAAAATATAACATTATTACCCGCAACAGAATCTACTTTAATTGGCTTTGGCTTTGACATAAAACGCTGTCCCTGTACGCTAAGACCAAAACCTGAAATCTTTGGCTCCATGTTTGCATCCAAAAGAATGTTGCTAGGTTTGATGTCGCGATGAATGATGGTGCGCTTGGCTCCAGCGTGAAGATAGTGCAGTCCACGTGCTGCTCCTATGCAGATCTCCAACCTCTTCTTCCATGACAGTTTCCCACTTTGTATGTGTTGATAAAGAGATTCATTGGACAGGTATTCGTACACAATAATCTTCTCTTTCTTGTGGTTGCAGAATCCTACAAGAGAGACGATATTAGGGTGACGAAGCTGGCAGAGCAACTCTATTTCGTTCTTGAAGATATCACTGTCTTTTACCATAAATCTCTTTATTGCGACTGTATAAGGAGAGCCGTCACTACGTTGGAGAGAAGCTTCATATACATTGCAAAATGCTCCACTGCCAACTAACCTTTTTGGATCAAAGTTGTTGGTTGATTTGGTAAGATGGGAGAGAGAAAATTGAAGGCTCAACTCTTGTATAATTGTTGGATAATTTCTCTGAGATGTGTTCTTGGAACAGCTGAAGCTCAGACATTTGAGAAACATAGTTTCAAACACTTGCCTCTAACCCACCACTATCCACCTCTACTCATCTTCGATTTTCGTAGCTATATGCTTGTCGTTGGTTTGTTTAATCAACACGTTTCGTTAGAAAGAACTTTGTCAACCGTCCAACCTTACTTGACAGTTGGTGGATGAAGAGAGTACCAAAGTGTATATTTTCAACGCTTGCTTTTTATCCCTTCATCATATATAGAAACAAAGAAAAATGTTGTTTCTACCATCATCTATTTTCAATGTCTGTGCATACAGTTTCAAACAGGTGTATATTTATTGTTTCCTTACACTTCATTCTTAGACTCTTAGATGTTAATAATTTTGATAACAATTTTTTCACGTTATTATTTTATTGATTAGTTTAACAGACTAATTAGAAGTCATTATGTTTAAATATTGTAAAAAAAAAATAATTATTAAAAATATATTTTCCTTATTTTTATCGGTGAAGGTAGTGTTGTCCACGTGCTGCTCTTATGCAAATCTAGTCTTTTCTTCGACGAAAGTTCCGCCCTTTCAAGTTGTCGATCTAGAGATCCATTAGACATGTAGATACTCTCATTTTCTCCCTCGTAGAATCCTAAAAGAGAGATCAGATTAGGGTGATGAAGCTGACACAACAACTCAATTTCCTTCTTTTACTCATTGATTCTTGGGTTTTGTGTCCATATATCCCACCTTAATGCAACAGCATAATCAGTGACGTCATTATGTTCAAGAATATCTTTGTATACTCTTCCACGAAGAGAGTCTTTGTGTCTATCGTCGAAATTGTTGGTTGATTTTCTAAGATCGGCGAGAGAAAATTGACAACACAACACTTGTATTATCGTAGGATACTTTCTCTGAGATGAACTTGTGTGCTTTGAACGGTTGAACCTCACACATTTGAGAAACATGTTCTAAGGCTGTAATGTTTTGGTTTCATTTACGCGTTTCCCCCTTTAAAAAAGAAGATAAAAAGGTGTTGCATAATAGTCCATATGAGATTTCTTCCTTATCTCTTCGTTCATCTGCCATATATTAAAGGGTCCCGTTATTTTGACACCTAATTTTTGACACATATTTGACACTGTCACGTGTCAATGTCCTATTGGATAGTCATTTTTTATTTTATTTTTTTTAATTTGGCTTGCAAAATGGAAAGCTTTTCAGAAACTTTGTATTCCAATTCTACCCTCTCAGTTTTTTCATTGGTTTTGTGTGACAGATTGTCTCTCTTCCGTCGTCTCCCAACGTCCTCTCCTCTCCCCTTTTGCGTGCTCTCCATTGCTCTCAAGTGCTCTCCAGTGCTCTGAAATGGCAAGTTCCGGAATGGATCTTCGTTGGACCAAGGTAAATGCCTTCTATCCTCTTTAGGTTTTGGTATTTCGTTTTAGGTTTGGGTATTGGGGTTCTTGTGTTTTCTTGCATCCGTTATGGGTTTTGTTGATTTGGTGTGTTATTTGATTTGGTGTGTTCTATTAGGCGAAATCCTTATGTTCATATGGAACAACCACTACCTCAATATCGTTCACCGCAACATTGTGAAGGTTTTTCCACCTGACATTTGTCATCCATCAGTTGAGTTGGTGAAGGAAACGCCAAAACCTGTCATTCGACTTCCAATGTGGGCAGAAAAGGATGACAATGTGGATGCCATCCTCCGCAAATTTGTTCGGCCAACTGACTTACCGTCATCATCATCCTCTGCTTTAATTTATGTTTTCTAATGAAGGGGAAAAATTACTTTAATGGAGTACTGTAATAGTATGTTATCAGCTCTAAGACTGGTTATTGGATGACTGTACTCGTATTCAAGTTTCAATGTTGTTATTGTGCACTTTTATAATTTAGTAAGATGTCATGTAATGTTCTTATTGTAATCATTGTATTGAGATGAATGAATTAAGCATTATTTATTTTGTCAAAGATCTCTACTTTCCTTCAATAAACACCCAAAATGAAAAAAAAAAAAAAAACAAGTCAAGTTTCCTTCAAAAAACACCCAAAATGACCAGTGGTCCCCCACGTTAGCACAGGTGGCTCCTTTAGTTCAACAGGATGTCCAAAACTGCATTATGGCTCGCGTAATCGATTACAAGGCTTTTGTAAACGATTACAGGAGTGCTTTTTGTGGCAGATTACACTAAAACTCACCAAGGTTCATGTCATCACCCTACGTGGGACCCCTCTACATCATGGGGTGTCCCAACCATCACATCAAACCCTACACTCACACTTGCAACAAAAACAAGTCAAGTTTCCTTCACAAAAACACCCAAAATGACCAGTGGTCCCCCACGTTAGCACAGGTGGCTCCTTCAGTTCAACAGGATGTCCAAAACTGCATTATGGCTCGCGTAATTACAAGGCTTTTGTAAACGATTACAGTAATGCTTTTTGTGGTAGATTTACACTAAAACTCACCAAGGTCCATGTCATCACCGTGGGTGGGACCCCTCTACATCATGGGGTGTCCCAACCATCACATCAAACCCTACACTCACACTTGCAACAAAAACAAGTCAAGTTTCCTTCAAAAAACACCTAAAATGACCAGTGGTCCCCCACGTTGGCACAG
>NC_028354.1:18369504-18375081 GCF_000741045.1 Vigna radiata var. radiata | reverse complement strand
TGGCTCGTGTAATCGATTACAAGGCTTTTGTAAACGATTACAGGAGTGCTTTTTGTGGCAAATTACACTAAAACTCACCAAGGTTCATGTCATCACCCTGTGTTGGACCCCTCTACATCATGGGGTGTCCCAATCATCACATCAAACCCTACACTCACACTTGCAACAAAAACAAGTCAAGTTTCCTTGAAAAAACACCCAAAATGACCAGTGGTCCCCCACGTTGGCACAGGTGGCTCCTTCAGTTCAACAGGATGTCCAAAACTGCATTATGCCTCGCGTAATTACAAGGCTTTTGTAAACGATTACAGGAATGCTTTTTGTGGCAGATTCCACTAAAACCTGGACATCAATCATTAATCAACAATTATTTCAACATTGTACATAACCAATCTTCAAAATCAATCGTTTTATTGCAATAATCATTTGTACAATGTCTTCAAATATATAAACGATTACAAACAAACTCGCGCTAACGATTACAACATCCTTGTGCATTGAGCATAAACAAGGTAGAAATCATATTTCTTATTCATATAACAATCTGTACAATGTGTTTCTATATATTAAAAATACATAGTCTCCATAAACAATAATGTTTCTTACAATGTTCACTACATTTGAACACAGGACAACTATCCTACAACAACCCATACACCGATAGNGCATCCAGTAATCTTATGTTTTCGTCGTCGAGGTTCCAATCAACTACATATTGCTTTCTAAAAGCAAGCAATTCCTCCTGAAATGAAAACATTGATATTGTCAGATCAACCCAATCATAAAACAATAATGAACATTAGGGTTCACAACACACAAAAACCTAAGATCAAAAACAATGAACTATGGTTCCACCCAAAACAAGAAACAAAGCCCACCCAAAACAAGAAACAGAGCCCACCCAAAACAAGAAACAGAGCCACATAGAAAAACTCACCCAAAAGGCCAAACGCGAAAGAAAACGTTAAAGGGAACACACCCACAACGCCAAACGCAAAAGAAAACTTACCGGTACAGAGTCAATGCAAAAGACCACTTTTCCTTGAGATGACGCCTTTCGATGAACAAAGCCACCCAAATGGAGAGACGAAGGATGCTCAGAATGGGAGAGACGCGAATGGGATAGGCGAATGGAGAGAAGCCGAATGGGAAAAGCGAATGGGGACAGGGCGAATGAGAGAGATGCGAATGGGAGAATGGGAGAGAAGAACAATGCTCAGAACGAAACTGAAAGAAGATGAAAAATGAAACCGCCAAATTCAATTTTCATACCATCAGATTTCCAATTCTACCCTTCTGTGCTTTTTCAAATGGAATATTTTAATGTATTTCAGCCATCCAATACAAATTTGACATGTCAGCCGGTGTCAAATTTGTGTTAAAAGATAGTGTTAAACAAACATTTTCCTATATTAAATGATCAGTTAATTAGTACGGCGTGTAGGCATAATTTGAATTTTTTTATTTGTTTCTTCCATTCTCAACCCCACTCTCGCTATCAACACTACACTCTTGAATATTGAAACTCGCTATATCAACAATAGATGACCAACTAATCGACTTTATTTCCATTAGGCTCAAGCGAGAATTTAATTCTCTTTGAAATCTAAACTAGAGCTTTAGATACAATAAAAATACTAAAAACAAAAGCCACAAAAGGTAGAGATATCCGAAAGAAGTGCGTACTAAAACAAGAATACTTGCTTACCGACAAAGTTATTTAATATGTCTGAAAATTTCAACAACCACTTATTCAAACATAAAACAGTTAACATAATTAAATACGTTTTATGTACAACTATTTTTATATCGAATACTTTAACAGAAAACAAAAAGTGTTGAGAATTTAAGATCTTTTGTTATCTTCATACAAAAACACACACAAATACCTTCATTACAGAGATTAGGACTCACTTTTCGTATTATTATTTTCTCAAATATTTCATTTTTTACTAATAAAAAGAAAATATTGGATATTATTCCATATGAAATGTCCCATATAAGATTAAGACCACATGCAATTGATCAGGGTAGCTATAATGACAATGAAAGGCTAATAATTGTGGGAAACAATGGAGCATTAGTTCTGCGGAGCATCTCCCACTGAAGATAAATATTTGAAAACAACGCTAAAACTGTGCCTACGGTCGATCGCTTTCTTCAGTTAAGGATTTCAATTTGGTTTAACTATAAAAATAGCTTTTGGCTTATAAGGGAAATAACTCTCACTTCATTCAACAATCCTTCTGTAAATCTTGTCACAGTCAAAAAATTTCATTAGATATTATATTTAAATATACAGAACTAAAATAACGTTTTAAAAAAAAGGATTGAATACATCAATTTAAAAATATAAAAACAAATTTTGGGAAAACGACTAAACATTTTTTTTTTCAATATTTTATGTATGATAATCACCAAACCACAGTTATTTTGATATTTACCTGCAAAATATAGTAAATATATAATTATTACAATAATTATATTTTTCAACCCCTTATTTTTTGTAATATTAATTTATAATAACAATATAATTTACATTTAAATTACAGATCAATCCATTTTTTATTGTTGCATATTTTTCAATCTTTTTATATATATAATCTATGGAATTAATCAGTGATCCACAATTTAATAACGGTGTCAATTCCTTTATCATACACCCCTTCTAAATACAAAACTTGTAAATATTGTTATTTCAATTGTAGACTAAAAATTATATATATAAATTAAAATTACAACATTTTGATTATCACACCCATCCATGCTTTTGTATTCTCTAAAATTAAAAGTTATACATGTGAAATAAAAGTTTTAAATTTAAAAATAATAAAATAGATAATTATATGTGATAAATCACAATAAAGTATTGAAATCTTAATAACTATTTTTAGTTAATTATATAAAATTTATACTCTTTATTTGCTTCAGATAAATAATTGATCACGTTTATTTAAATTAAAGAGAAATAACTTTTCATTTATTCAATTTGATTGAAATATATAAAAAGTGATTTTTCACTGGTATTTACTTTTCTTTATATAATTACTTGAAGACTATTTTAGCTGTTAATATTAAACTTAATAACTCATTTGTAGTTATTAAAACGTTATTTTTTTCCTTATTTTCCACCCTCTTCTTATATATTAATAAATCAAAGATTTCAGATCATTAAATGTTCCGTTAAAAAAAGTTGAATTCCGAGAAGGAACACTAAATTTAATTTAACTAGTTCTAGAAACTTAAACTCACAAACACTTATTTATTTAATTAGAAAAAGAAAGGACAATAAATGTTGAACTACCCAAAGAACAAAGGGTAAGACTTGTAAGAAGACTTAGATTAAATTATTAGAAACATTTATTTGTACGTAATGGAATGCTTCCTTCCTTATTTTCTTTCAACTTCACCATTCTCTCACTTATAGCACTGATAATTCCGCTTTCATCATCTTCTTTCAATGCCAGAAGGATAGAAATGTGCATTTATTGTTAGCAACTATACTTTCTAGCCACAAATATTTCCCACTTAATGAATAGATGATTGCATGCCTTGCTTATTGATTTGTCGGCTAACTAAAAATATAAAATTTTCAATCTAATTCTTACTTGTATAATGTTATATATATTTAGCAAATGATCTTTTGTACTTAATAAAAACAAACTTAATGTTTACATGGATTCTACTAAAAAGATGCATTATGTCAGTGACAAATATTTTACTTAAATTTACTATCTTAATATTTAAAGTCATGAGTCTATCTTAATTGAGATTATAGTGGACAAGTCCTTCATTTCTAAAACCACCATAGGATAAATTAATGAGAATTTTATCCACAATTCTTCAATAATAAGTTGTATCTCTATATCATATATGAGATAAACTAGAGTCGTCAAAATGGGTCACAACCCAGGACGAGTCGGGTTGGGTTTGAAAAATACAATCCACTTATATGTGGGTCAGATTTCAACCTGGCTCATTTAGACCCGACTCATGCGAGTTGAACCCGTGGTGAGCCGGGTTGGCCCACCAACCCACCTACCTAATTTTATCTTTTTAATTTATTATTTTATTTATGAAACCCTAAAAAATAAAATACTTTCTTCACTCATTATACCAAGAAAGTAATCTCTGCGCTCTCATTTGACGGTGCTCTCACCCTCAGTTCACTGAAATCCTTCAAGGAGCATGTAAAACACCCTTCCTTTTTTCTTCTCTTTTCTCCACATTTTTGTTTTCTCACTTCTCTTTCTTTTTTTTTTTTTCAAAAACCCTATAATGAAAAAAATAGGGGTTTGCAAATTTGTTTTTTGTTCTGGGGTTTTAAAGACATGAAATGATTTTTTCATGTTCTAACATGGTTGTATCAGATTTTGTTCATTTTATTTAAACAATTTGAGTATACATTATTTGAACAAACTCCTTTTGATATCTTTGAATTTGGGAAATTATGTTACAGATTAAACTATTAATTTTGTTGTTGTTGTTGTTGTTGTTGTTGAGTACAAGTTCTCTTTCTTTTTACTAATATTTTTTTATTAATTGTCGGAATTGTTATGATATTAGGAAAATTTTTATTAGTGAATTTAGAGACAACAAGAACAAGGGTCAAGGGTTACAACAAGAATAAATGTCATCGACTAGAGATAAGACCAATTTATAATATATAAGTGGGGTGCAGACCTCACCTTACAAGCCGGTTTTGTGGGGTTGAGTTAGGCCTAGAACCCACTTCTAACATTAAAAAATGATGAATATAAGAAACTTATTTGTATGCTTTTTGTGTTTGTTTTTTAATGACATTTGGATTATATTGTACTTTTTATTATTATTTGAATTGTCTTTAACATAATTTTTTGGGAGTGAAAATTGTTTAAATTTAAATTACAGAAAGTTTGTATTTTTTATTTAAAAAAAAATCTAATTAAATGAGCTAGTGAGCCAACCTGTTTACCTACCAACCCGTGGTGGGTTGGACCGGGTTCAAGTTTTTTTGCCTCGCTAATAAATAAGCCGGGTTGGGTTGGCTCACTAAGTGACTAACCTGTGGTGGGCCGAGACAGATCGAGCCGAGCCGTTTTGATAGCTCTAAGATAAACTACAGTTTAGGGTATTTAAAATAATTATGCTCAGCCCTATCCATCCGATTCATTTTGACTCACCAATTCAAACAATAAAAAATTGAAGTATTAATTCAAACTTTCTCTTTCTTTCATTTTTTTTATTTTCAAACTCTCTCTTGAGACATTGAAGTTTGACGGTAGTCATTTAAACTCTTGTTGAAGAGTATCACATGCTTAGTCGCTTTTGCTCTCATGATCCTTAGATATATAACTATAGTGAAATTTTCTTTAAATCATTCCGAGAATTTCAACATTTGTGATTTTCTTTTCTTTCAACGTTGCATGTTGTGCAAATATAGTAAGTAGTGACTTGATTAGTTTGTATAAATTCTTATGCATCCAAAAATGTAAAATAAGTTTATAACCTAAAAGTTATAATTTTCTCCTTCAAATAAAAACTTGTTATAATTGTGCTAATGGATGTTGAAGTATTTGTGATTTTTTTTTTTTTTTT
>NC_028354.1:18359165-18369329 GCF_000741045.1 Vigna radiata var. radiata | reverse complement strand
TTTTTTTTTTTTTTTTGTTACAAGAATCTAAAAGCTGTTGGATGGGTAGTATGTGTTCTTACAAAAGGTTGAGATATTCATATAAGACCTTTTGTTTCCATGCTTGGACCTAGTCTAAGATTGTTTAGTTTATCTTAATTTAAATGTGATTACTTTAAGAACATTCTTAATAAGGATCCAAATGATCATCTAGGTATCCTCTGCATATGATTTTGGAAGAATCTATTTACACTTTATCGGTGATATTCCAAGGTGTAATATTTTACAAAATAAAATTTAGAAGAAAGAGAATTTGAATATAGACTAAAAATAACTACATATAGCGCTATGAAAATTACACATTAAAAGAGTCTAAAAATAACTATATAACAGTGCTATGACAATTATCCATATTAAGAGTCTAAAAATTTAAGTATAAAACAGTGCTACGACAATTATGCATATAAAGAGTTAATACCACTAAATATTTTGAATAAACTAGGAATAATCTTCATTAAATACTAGTAACAGCATATTGAAGTGGATTAATTAGCGTCCCTTTGGATGATTAATCTCAGAGAAAACAAGCTCTGAGATCAACCTGTCAGATTCCTGACTCGCGTAGCTTGTAGAGTTCAATCCACTGCTATTACTGAAGTCCGAAACATGCATACTACTATGGCTACCGCTAAACATGTCCTCAGTAGTACTGTCTTCATAATCCCCACCACTTTCCAACACGACATTGACATTAGCACCATCCTGAAGCTGAAGTTGCATAACAAACTCCAACACTCCAACCACGACGTTCATGGAAGGTCGCTGATTCCCATCCTCAAGTAAACAGCTCAACGCAACCTCACTAAATTTGCGCAAACAGTGAGGTGCTATCTGGCCCTTCAGTGCTGGATCCACAATCTCACTCAGAAACCCCTTCTCATACCGATGCTTCGCCCAATTCACAAGTGACACCTGTTGCTTCTCCGCCGTTCGGAGCAAAGGCTGCCTCCCGCACAATACCTCCAAGAGCACCACCCCATATGAGTACACGTCCGACTTCTCCGTCAAACGCTGTCGTTTGTAATACTCCGGATCCAAATACCCAACACTGCCTTTCACCTTTGTGCTCACATGGGTCATTGAAGAACCCGTGGGCCCAATTCGAGATAACCCGAAGTCTGAAACCTTCGCCACCCATTTTTCATCCAACAAGATGTTTGTGCTCTTCACGTCACGGTGAATGATCATCTGTTTTGCACCTGTATGCAGATAATGCAGTCCTCGTGCGGCCCCTATGCATATCTGAAGCCTTTGAGTCCATGAGAGCGGAGGGCTATCGGTTCCGTAGAGATGGTCACGGAGGGTTCCGCGTTCCATGAAATCGTAAATGAGTATCATCTCGTTGCTCTCGTAGCAGTAACCGATGAGGGAAACAAGATGGAGGTGACGAAGTTGAGAGAGCATTTGGATCTCGTTCATGAACTCGTTCAGACCTTGCTGAGAACCGGGTTTGAGCCTTTTGATAGCGACAGGTGTTGAGCCGTCGTCAATGTAGCCTTTGTACACGTCGCCGAAGCCTCCCGCTCCAACGACGAAGAGTTGGTCGAAGTTGTTTGTGGCGGCCCTGATTTCTGCGATTGAGAAGTGACGGCAGAGGTTGGTTGGTAGCGATGATGAGCCAGAGCCACCTCCGCGAGAAGTTCCATCTTTTTGGTTTTTGTAAACGGCAACGTTTTGCTTGAGGTTTTTGATGAAGAAAACCACCATAAAGGAGAGTAAAACGACAGCAAAAACTGCACCTGCGACTGCGGCAGTTAGGGGTCTCTTGGTGCCGCTATTTTTCTTCTTTGAGATTTGCTTATTGGTGGTTTGTGGAGGAGGGTCTGGGTTCGGTTCAGCGAGACTACCTGTTGTGTCGTTGATTTTGAAAACTTCAATAGCATTGAGTTGTGCATCCTGAATGGAGCTCATACTATTAGGATGCATTTCCAGTGAAAGATATACCTTTTCCCTATTTCCTGGAATGTAAACTGCGTAATCTTTAACCACTGGTACACCCTTCTGGTTGTCGCTCCACTTGAGAATGTCTGCCCCTCTTTCAGCCAACTGATCCTGAATGAAGATGTAGAACATTTGGTCACCGGGGTCTTGAACCTCCGGGTTAAGCTGACAAAAGTGTAACCTTAGCAAGTAGAAGAAGCCAGAATAAACGGGAAGCTGCCATGTGAGGTTCTTAAAGGGATTCATTCCAATATTCCTTACGGAGCGGTAGACTTGGTCCGGTGCCGTGTAGTTAGGAATCTGAACGAAGCTGAGATTAGTTTTTTTCGCATAATCAGTAGATGGTCCACTGTCAGTAATTAGGTATTTATCATCCGTATCCCAGGTCCTGAGCATGCCAGTGTCCTGTGACGGGGAGATTTGTGCTCCTCCAACTTTCAATCGGTGCTTTGTCTCGAGAGCAGAGTTATTTGTAATTATATATACTTGGTTGTGACCAACAAATTGTGGCAATTTAGTGATGTCGTCAGGAACAGTGTAATTAGGGTTGGAGTAGTATAGATAAGAGGGCATTGAAACAATCTCGATTCCATTTATGAAAGCGTAGGACTCTGTGGTACTTGGAGCGAAGGTTATGTCGAGCCTCTGATCATGTTGGAGGTAGATACAGTACTCTCTGAACAAGATGTCGGAGTGGGTTGGGTCGTCATCAGCTTCAGCATATAGGGAAGGATTGAAATGTTGAAGGAGGGTGTATGGGCCTGCTTGGACTGAGAAATTGGCTTTGTGGCGGTCAAACATTTGGTATGAAGTTGAGTAGAAGAAGAGACGAAGAAAGAAGGGGCCTTGTGTGGTGACGGGGAAGGAGTAGGTGAATTGGAAGTGAGAGAGACGAGCATAAGTGTAAGGTCCCTGTATTGTTGATTGTGTGTCTGCTTGAACAGTAACTGAGTCCTTGCTTTCGGAGAGGAATTTCGTATTACTATCTCCAGTCCAGTTTCGACCATCGAGAGTGAAGTTTATAGCAGAGCCACAGTTTACGGTGAAAAGCTCAACGGGACGGTAAATAACGTCTGCTATGGAAAAGTAAGGGTGGCACAAGGAGAGGAGGAAGAAGAGCATGTTTCGCAAAGCAATTGGTCTGTAAGTTGTGCCCATTGCTAAACTGTAAGCAAAGCTGTACACACTAGTAATACACAGACCATTGATAAACGTTTATTAATCAGATTTTTGTATATGTTTTACGAAAACATGGGAGGCTTTAATGCACTGGGTACCACCTTTATTATCATCGTTCGTGGAAATTTCAGCCTTGCCAAAAATATCTTTGAATGATTTTTTGTCTAACATCCAATATCTTAAAAGAAACGTATTTATGTACATAGAAAAAAGTTTACCAGTATTTAATGTTGATATAGACAGAATAAAAATAATAAATTTATAAATTATACGACAAAATTAACAACACTAGTCATTTTAATTATTTTTATTTTTGTATTAACATTCAAAAATATTTTGAATTATCTTATGAGTTTTAAAACATTATTCTGTAAATACTTTTATAGTTTCCCTTTATAAGAAATTATTTCGTATTACTTAAAAATAATCGATATGTATGTATGTATGTGAATGAATATATACAATTTTTTTAAAAAAACTATTTTTATAAATTTATTAAAGAGATCGAATGTAAAATAAACTGTTACTCTATTATCTTTTATATATAAAGAGAATTATGTTTTAATTGAATTCATAATAAGTAAATATCTTTAATGTATAAAATTATGAATCATTTCAATTGTGATTAAGAGAACAAACTATCCCAATACTAATTTACTCCGCTGTTAATTTTTTTAATCGATAATAATTTTTTTACATTTATTTATATCTTTTTTTAAAAAGAAAAAATATATAAAAATTTACTTCTTTATACTTATTTTATTTTTATGTAAAAACGTATCTCTTTAACATTACTTTTTTACGAATTTAATGAATTTGGAATATTCTGTGTATGTGATATGAAATTGAATTGAATTAGGAATAATGGTGTAAGGTATTAAGAAAAGATGGATGAATAGCCTGATCTCTGAATTACTAAGATTCTCGCTATTGAAAATTGAACTGAACTGCTGATCCCGATTTCAAAAAGACTGTCCTAAGAATGTTCTTATGCCCCACTGCACATGGAAAAGAAGAATTAATGAGGGAGAAAGTTAGGTTTATTACTTGCAACTGCCACCATAATGAAGTGCAAGCTGTAATAGTGGGACTACAGTATATATATATATATATATATATTATAAGGGGTAGATATTGGATGTCCATTACAGTGTAGAAGTGATGAGAAGCATGAAGAAGCAATCAGCAGCCCGTTTGTTGTTATGGGTTGTGATGATTATGCTGCATGAACATCTTAGCATTGCAGCTGTAAGAAACTCCAATGAGACCATGTCTCTTTGTGATGGCTCCCTACAAGACTGCCCCATTCTCCATCAACTGGAGTCGCAATTTGCCACCATCACCGCCAGAATGCTTGCTGAGGGCAATCCTTTGATCAATTCCAAGGTTTTTAATAAAAATAGGCCAGTCGTCAATAAACGAGTTTGTAGGGACTATATTGGTTATCGTTCCTGTGCGCCCTTCGGAGGCTCTGGTAAGAATCCAGAAAAGTGTAATGTCTACAAAAGGAATTGCCCATGATGAATATCTAAGATTGTGATCTTGTTGGTCATGCTATTTATCTACTCCGATGCTTTGGCTTCTTCCGTCTGATCAGTTTAGCATGTTCTTTTCTTGCAAGAATAAGTCCATGGTACAAATTTCAGGAAAGATAGAGATTGTAAACATATCTGTGACCTTTTTCTGCAATCAATTTTCTTGAACTTCTTACCTGTGTATCTTGAACTCGTTGTTTATTGTTTGTGTCTATATCTATATATATATATAATTAACTTTCAAAAATTTTCACTCATTTTATTTTTATTTTCTGTGTATGTGTGAATTTTTCTGGATTTTAAAAATCATAGTAATTTATATGTATTTATAATTTGACAAATGAAAACAAATAAAAAAAAATGTGTATTACACAAATTATCAAGAATCACACTCCAATTTTCACAATCAATCTGCAGACATAAATGTGTTTAAAATATAAAGATATTAATAATAATAATAATAATAATAATAATATTATTATTATTATTATTATTATTGTTATTATTATTATTATTATTAATAATAATAAAAATGGGGAGCTAAACCAAAACACTGTCCACATCTTATTTATGGACAAAAGAAAATTTGAAATTCAAAAGTTGATTTGAAATTTTTATATAATATTGCTTCCGGAATTTTTATTTAAAATCATTAAATCGAACATAATTTCAGTATTCTTTTTTCTAAAAAAAAAAAAAACAGGATATAAGAATCCAAACAAAGCATACTATTTAAAATTAAAAACCTTTAAATGTAATTTATCTTTAAAAATAGACTATATTTTCTCAAATAAAAAATTAAATTTATTGAAAAAAATTAATCATAAAATAAATATTTGGAGATTGAAAAAAAAAACAAGTAACATTTCTTCTCTTTCTCTGTCGCACCATTTCTTTTTCCAACATGTTCAATTATATGATCAGAGCCTCAAAATTTTGTAAAATATATGTGAAAAACCTATTCATACATGTTTGATGTTGTTTTTTCTAAATACATAACTCAGTTTATCGAGGCTTTTACAATATTTATTATATTAAATGATTCAAGAGTTATTGATATTAATAAAATAAAGGTCATGAAATACAAAAATGATGTAGGCGATGAAACAACAAAACATTGATTCATATTTACAATTCATGACATTTTTTCATACTTTAATGATGACATCTCATGCCTTAAAGTGGGAATGAAAGATAATGGAAGCCAAAAGTAACTTGATGAGTGGGAAATATCTATTGCTATTAGTGCACTCCAATCTTCCTCTTTGTGCCCATAAACAACGCACCATAATGTATTTATAGTCTATCTAACCAATCAAGTGTGGGTGGATGTGGAAATTTCGAATGTCTTTTGTTTACTTTCTACCCAAAAAATAATAGTTAATAATATGACTTTCTTATTGACTTGTTCATTGACCAAAGGCCTATACAAAAAAGGAAGTTATTTTATCTATTGTTCACTGTTATCTTTTAATTTAGACATTGTACATTTTTTAAATTTATGTAAATTTAAACCATTAATTAAAATTGTCAATATATAACTAATTTAAATGTACAAAATGTGAAAAACAAAGTAGTATGTTCATATTTTAAAATAAAGTGCTTCAACACTTTACTACTTTTAGTGTATAAAATATAAATATTTTTGTAAATACTCTATGAACTAAGAAGTCTACCTTAATTTTAAATTTTAGCTCAGCTAAACCTGTTTTTAATGAAAAAAAAAGACAAATGGAAAGGGTCATAAATTTATAATCTGAATTAAAAAGTATTTAAAAATAATCAATATTTAACATTTAAATAAATCAAGACAAATGAGTAGTTCAGATTTTTAAATAAAATACTACATAGAAACATCATTAATATTTAAACTGGCAAAGTTTGTTAAATAAAAACATAGCTATACCTAAAGGTGATTTTGACAAGTTGTCTGTGTAAGAAGAAACGAAAGAAAAAAAAAAAGAATAAAAGAGAAGAAAATCTTTTGAAAATAACAAACAAAATAAAAAATCTTATAAATATAATAATTCACTATGTTACTGAAAAATAAGTATTTTTATTCATTTAATTATACATAACTTATTATCATATAGACACAATTGATTATAAGCATGCTTTTTCTTTTTTATTTTATTCTCGTTAAATTACAATAATAAATTATTAAAAATAATTTAATGTTATTAAATGTTAATAAATAAAATTGTTAAAAGAAATAAAATTATATTTTTTTTTCTAATAAAATCCTTTGTAGTTGAGAAAATTTATCAGAAATCCTTATATATTCATTGGTAGATTTATGATGTTCGAGTTCACCTCTCTTTGTTACCGTTACTCTGATGACAGATTATCGATGGAGTCAAGTTGTACAAGAAGAGCTTTAAGAACCATCCTCTTCCTCCTCCTGTGGTGGTGCCTCTCTTTCATTTCCATGGCAGACGTTATTTATCGTCCCATTGACCTCTTTAGCATCAGCTGTGGCTCATCCAACAACTTCTCCACTCCCGACACTCGGAATTGGACTTCAGACAATCACTTCCTCTCTCCAACAAACCTCTCAGTCGCTGCTCCTTCACTCACACCATCTACCATACAGGGTCCCTACACCCATGCTCGTCTCTCTCACTCTCCATTCACTTACTCATTCCCTCTCACACCAGGCCCCAAGTTCGTTCGTCTTTTCTTCTACTCTACTTCATACCAAAACTTCCCTCGCTCCCTAGCCTCTTTCTCAGTCCAAGCAGGCCCCTACACCCTTCTGCAAGATTTCAATGCTTCACTCAACGCCGATGCCGATGATGACCCTAGCCACCCTGACATCTTGTTCAAAGAGTATTGCATCAACCTCCAAGATGGTAACAGGCTCAACATAACCTTCCTTCCTAGCACCACAGATTCCTACGCTTTCATCAACGGGATCGAGATTGTTTCGATGCCCCCTTATCTCTACTACACCGATCCTGACGACTCCACAGAGCAGCCGCAATTTGTTGGCACCATGACCACATATGTCGTTGAGAACAAGTTTGCTCTCGAGACCATGTACAGGTTAAAAGCTGGTGAACATACAATCTCCTCCTCTGAGGACACGGGTATGCTCAGGACTTGGGATTCCGATAGCAAGTACCTAGAGACAAAAAGTGAAGAATCTATTGAGTTTAAGAGTACAACTAATCTGAGCTTCACTAAGAAGACTCCTAACTACACGGCACCAGACCAATTATTCCGATCTGTAAGGAATATGGGAAGAGATGCCTCTATCAACATGAGGAACAACATCACTTGGCAACTTACCGTTGATTCCGGCTTCACCTACTTGCTAAGGTTATACTTTTGTGAGCTTAACCCGAGAGTTGACGAGGCTGGTGTTCTGAGATTCTTCATCTTCATACATGATCAGTTGGCTACCGATTGGGCAGATGTTTTCATGTGGACGAAACAGTGGGGTGTTCCCGTGGTTAAAGAGTATGTAGTTATCATCTCAGAGAATCCGAAAAAAGTTAACCTTTCGCTAAAAATGCATCCTCACCCTAAAAGCATTATCCAGGACGCACAAATAAATGCAATTGAAATCTTCAAAATCAGCAATTATAAAGGTAGTCTCGCCGGACCAAATCAGGACCCTCCTCTACAAACCGCAGTGGTATCCCGTCAAGGCTCAAACAATAAAAATGGAGCCTCCAAAAAAACCCTCGCCGCCGTGACAGGGACAGTTTTCGGTGTCCTTTTGCTCTCTTTTATTGTCGCTTTCTTTTTCGTCAAACGCAAGGAAAACATCTCCGTTGAAAGTAAGAAAGAGGGAAATTCTCGCCGGGATGGGTCATCACCACTACCAACCAACCTCTGCCGTCACTTCTCAATCTCAGAAATCATTGCCGCTACCAATAACTTCGACGAACTCTTCGTCGTTGGAGTGGGAGGCTTTGGCAACGTGTACAAAGGCTACATCGACGATTCAACACCTGTGGCAATCAAAAGGCTCAAACCGGGTTCTCAGCAAGGTCTGAACGAGTTCATGAACGAGATCCAAATGCTCTCTCAACTTCGTCATCTCCATCTTGTTTCCCTCATCGGTTACTGCTACGAGAGCAACGAGATGATCCTCGTTTACGATTTCATGGATCGTGGAGCCCTCCGTGATCATCTCTACGACACCGATAACCCTTTGCTTTCATGGAAGCAAAGGCTTCAGATATGCATCGGGGCGGCACGAGGACTGCATTATCTGCATACAGGTGCGAAACAGATGATCATTCACCGTGACGTGAAGAGCACAAACATCTTGTTGGATGAAAAATGGGTGGCGAAAGTTTCAGACTTCGGATTGTCTCGAGTTGGGCCCACAGGTTCTTCAATGACCCATGTGAGCACTCAGGTGAAGGGCAGTGTTGGGTATTTAGATCCGGAGTATTACAGACGACAGCGTTTGACGGAGAAGTCGGACGTGTACTCGTACGGAGTGGTGCTCTTAGAGGTATTGTGTGGGAGGCAGCCTTTACTCCGAACGGTGGAGAAGCAACAGGTGTCCCTCGTGGATTGGGCGAAGCATCGGTATGAGAAGGGATCTGTGAGTGAGATTGTGGATCCAACACTGAAGGGTCAGATAGCACCTCTCTGTTTGCGCAAATTTAGTGAGGTTGCGATGAGCTGTTTACTTGAGGATGGGAGTCAGCGACCTTCCATGAACGACGTCGTTGGGGTGTTAGAGTTTGTTCTGCAGCTTCAGCTTCAGGAGGACAGTGCTCATGGTGATGTAGTGTGGGAGAGTGGCGGGGACTATGAAGGCAGTGCAACTGAGGACATGTTTAGCAGCTCCCATAGTAATAGCAATGTATTGAACACTACAAGCTTCGGGAATAAGGAATCTGATTGGTTAATCGCTGAGAATGTTTTTTCTGAGCTTAAGGATCCAAAGGGACGCTGATCGAGGTTAGTGTGCTCAATCAATTTTCAAGTAGAGTTTGGTGACAAGAAAAATGGTTCCAATTGTTATAGCAAAGGGCATTAAAGTTTGATCTGTGTGGAACTAGCCATCCCACTAAGGTTCACAACTCTAGTTCTAGCAAAGGGGTTATTGTTTCTCAAGATTTGATTAAAAGAACGGAATTGGAAGAATTTACTTTCTTGTTTATTCTAAATGTTATGCAAAGAGCATAATGTTCTTTAGGAAATTAAACCAAAATTTCTTCCTTTTTTTTTTTTTTTTTTTGTTGTGGGTTATTAATGTTCTGGTACCCAGCAGTAGTATGAAAGTTAGGTTCATTTGGTGATAAATACATTATTCTAAATACTTATGTAAATGAATTGAAAGTCTTTCATTTAAAGAAATATGTATACAGTTGCAGAAAGAAGATACAATGGTCTTCACTCAATTTGTATCTCTTTATTGTAAGAACTTCAATATATATATATATATATATATATATATATATATATATATATATATATATATATATATATATATATATATATA
>NC_028354.1:18354905-18359066 GCF_000741045.1 Vigna radiata var. radiata | reverse complement strand
ATATATATATATATATATATATATATATATATATATATATATATATATATATATATATATATATATATATATATACATAAATAAATAAGTATGAATACTTTACATGTTGTAGCTGGTCATTGTCTTAGGTTTACATTGATCAGCTTGGTGGAAATGTTTTTAGTGGTTATTGTGTGGAATAAGTGATAGTCTATCCCTCACATCCTGTGTCTAAACCAGGATTACTCTTGTTTTGTGTATTGAAGATAAGGAAAATCTCTTTCTAACTCTTTTTGACACTGATATATTAACACCACAACAATTTATTTAACTTTAATTTTTTTAATTAAAGAAATACTGTGATACTTTTTCTCCCCACTCAACCTAATTGTCATATATTTCTAGAATTAGTTTTTGTCAGGTTGTATCGTCAATGTATTGAAATATTATATATGTTTTTCATAGATTTGTGCTTAAAAATTTTTAATATTTATTTGATACTATTTATCATTATTATTAAATATTTTTTTATAAATACAAATATTCTCTTATTTTATAACTATTTTATTTCTATAATATTTGTAAAATAAATGTAACATGTCTTAAATAAAGATGTAAGAATAGGATAACATAAAAAGAAATTCTTGATCATATGTTGAATAATATATATAATTATATAGATCACTGAACACTAATTTTAGAGCTACGAAGTGTAAGAAAACAGTTGGAAGATGATTAGTGATCGGACATGAATTTGAGAGAGGTATAATACGAAGTTTTAGAAAGAATATATTACAGTGGCAGTGTATAGAGAAAAAAAGACTATGGATCGAGTTTCTTTTACCCACTGCAACCAATACAAGCACTATCTATTCCACTATGTTAAAGGAAGACTTTTTATAAAAGAAAGCAGAAATAATAATGGTCCATAAGTAGGTTAGTGTGACCTTGGAAGAGGAAACTAGACCGAAGGTGTCATTATCAGTCAGCTATATTGCAATTACATGTAGCTCCATAAACTAAACATGTGAAAAAGGAAGATGATTAAGCATTTGAAAATGAGCACAGAAGCGGATGCAGTGGTAGGATTTATATCTCTATAGTGGTGCTTCATGTTGAGATATATCTCTATATTTTGTTTTAGTTGCAGAGGAGCCGGAATGAAAAGACCACACATTTCTGGTGTGCTGTGGGTGGTGATCATTTTTGTCAACGCATACCTCAGCTTTTCAGGTCCGGCGAAGACCAACGACATCACTTCTGTTTGCGATGGCTCCCTAGAGGAGTGCCTCAACGCCCGCCACTTGGACTCAGAGTTCCCCACCATCGTCGCCTCTCACCTCGCCAGAATGCTTGCTGAAAGCAACAGTGAGATCCTTATCACATTAAATCGTGATGAAGCCTCCTGTCCCATCCGCAAGGCCCGTTACAAAGATTGTTTTTCTCCTCCTCCTGTGGGGTCAATACCTAAAGAACCTTGTCGTAATCCCTACTATAGAGCTTGTTGAATAGATTCCATGACTGGGGTGTCAACCTGTCTTGTGTTTCGCTGCCTCCTCCATTTCCGTCGTTGTTCTATGTATTTATAGTTACTCGGCATGTATCACTTTCTTTACTGTAAGAATAACTGTCACAGATGTCTGCTTTTCTTATTTCAACTATCATTTAATGAAGTTTCTAGTTATATATTGTCTTGCACCATAACTGATGTTGAAAGTTTGTCTTCAAGCCTTGAACGATAGTATGATTTGTTTACATGTTATTATAGTAAACCAGCAATTGAAAGTTCATATTCATTCCTCGCACACCATAATGAAAGTTCTAACTTTATGTAGACAGTGGTGGCTTATTTCATGGACTGTTACTTTTTAATATTTTTGTTCCTTTTAAGAAATTAATGTACTTAAAAAATTATCCCCATTCAAGAATCTTAAGATTTTTATTTATTCTTATTTTTGCAACACGATAATTATGCATATATAAATTAATGAAAAATATATGTTGAAATAAAAACAATAATCACATTATTTTTAATTTGAAAAATAATATAGCTAGAGTAAAATATTTTTTAAATTTACAAAAAAATGAAAAAAAGGAAAGGTGTTTTATATAATTTGGCTGCACAACAAGATTAAATGGTTTGTGGATTACAGGAAAATCATTAGAAAAATCCATTTTAGAGATTAAAAATAAATAATCATCGACTAATTTAAATACTAATTTATAAATTAAAAATTATTAGTATTTAAAATAATTATACTACAAATACATAATTATAATTGTATTATAAATTAGAGTCTATCTCTAACAATAAATACCAATGTTTTAATATATATAAATTAATCTTTAATTTTAAATAATTAATCATATATAGACAATTTTACATACTATATAACTCACTAACCCAGATCTTTCAAAGTCTCCCATTATTATTATGGGCCACGTTTCCTCAATTTGAATTTGAAACAATGCGACTATATAACTCACTAACTGGTATATCTATGATATGTATAAAAATTGATTTCTATGAAACTTATGAAATGTTCTATCAATCTCATAATAAAAAGAATGCAAAATATGTGAACTCAACCTGGTCATACATCAATTAAAAACAATGACAACATGCAAAATGACACAATGAAAACTATGAAATATGTAAGATGTAAAGGACTCTACTACCAATGACACAATGATATAAATATGTAATATGTTTTATGACTGTGTTATCACATGTAAGGACTCTCTACTACCAAATATATACGAAAATAAGTTACCATAAAAAAATTTAAGTCAAAAATCAACTTTTAACCATTTTTGATGAATTTTACAAAATCGGGTGAATAATAAAAACACAAAAATATACTGAAAAAATTAGATTTTTAAGGGTATTTAAGTTCGTGAAAATAAAAATTACATCAACAATAATATTCTCATGCATTTTTTTGTAATTGAGTTCCCAAAAAATAATCATACTTTAAATTTCAAACTACACTGAAGATATAAAACATTGGATCTACAAAAACTTTAATCAAATAAAAGAAAATGATCCATCACTATGAAACACCCACAAACATTAATTCACACCACAAAAACGATTTCCAAAACATGTACTAAAATTCATGCAAAAATTGTCAAAGAAAGAAAATGAGAAGAAAGGAAAAAAGAACATGGAAATCACGAGGAAGAAAAAGAAAACTAAAAATTCTAATTTAAATAGTTTTATGATTTTATGATTTAGAGGTTGATATAAAACTTGACATGTACATCATACTCACATACAGTCCAATGTAAATATCTAATTTTATGTCAAACTCTAAAATATATTATATAAATAGGTTCTATTTATTGAAAATGAAAATCATTATACATTTTTTTAGTTTCAAATAAATTTTATAATGTGAAAAGTTAATTTTATACTAATGAACCATTTAATAATTAAGGAAGGAATTCAAAATGATCTAAAACCTTAAACAAAAATTATAAAAATATTCAGTCGTATTGCTTAAAATGAATTGAAGAAAATACAAATTTTAAAAGACGAACAATATTGTTTAAAATCCTCGATAATAATAAAAGAATTAACTAAAATTATAAAGTACATCTCTCAGTGAAATTAACTTATATTGTCGTCACTAAAAACATTACATATGTTTTTTACAATAAAATCTTCAAATTACTGAGAGCAAATTTATATACTTCTGTTAACCCTAGTGTGATCAACAATTCAGTTGGAAATATGATTATTATTTCTTTTATAAGCTGACTTCCTTTGCACTACTGACAAAAGCCATTTATTCATGAATCTAGGATGTTGGAGATAGAATCGGTATTTACTGAAATATGGATTTCATTGTCTTGGATTTCACAACCCCCGGTCTTTACGGTCAGGTTAGAATGGGTTTAACCCCACTTCAAAACTTTAATTAAATTTTAGACTCAGTCCAAAATTTCAAATTAAATTTTAGTACTAATACAATTTATATATACATAATCTTTTGTAATTTTACTCTCTCTCTAAATTATACAATTTTTATTTTAATTATTTTACGTATAATTTTCTTTTTACTTCTCATGAATTTAAACAGGAAAGACTCAATATTCAATATTAAAAGTATGAGAATTAAAAAAATTAAAATATTATGGATAATAATCAAAATGATGATCTTTAAATTTAGTTAATAA
>NC_028354.1:18333624-18354660 GCF_000741045.1 Vigna radiata var. radiata | reverse complement strand
AAGTTAAATAAGTTTGAAGATTAAAATTTGTGAAAGGTTATAATATACACTAATTTCAATTTAACGTTAAATTTAGGGATGAAAAATATGATATCCTATTTATTATTTTCTAATTAATAATTATGTAAAAATATTTATTAAAGTAAAAGAGAGATGCTTACATGTATTTTCCAAGTTATAACACTTAACATAAATGTTCTTTTTCTATGCAAAAATGTAATTTATTGTTGGATATTTAATTTTTTTTGTAAAACAGAAAGTCCATGGGCTGGCCCTGACCCACAGAACTTTGGGGCTTTTTAGTCCTGGAGGCTATTTTAATAAGGGGCATTTTTGACCCTGTGGGCTTTTTTGGCCCCAACCCGCATGGGCTAGGACAGGGCCTATAATAAGGTCTCTTTGACAGCTCTACTATTCACACCCCTATTTACAATTTAGATCTCCATTTTAATAACAAAACTAAAATAATGTAAATCAATATTTTTAAAAAGTTGAAGGTCTTTCAATAAAATATTTTATAGTTTTTATGAAATATTACAGTTTTGTTATTTGTTCTTATTAAATAATATGAATATGTATGTTTCATATTGAGGGTCTTCATTAATAATAAGAGTAAATTTGATATATGAGTAACAATTTTTAAAAGTTTAAGATAATTAATTGAGTTGGCTATCTTTATATATCTTTATTAGTTGGAATGATTTAGTTAAAAAGTGTACTTAACCACGAACGAAAAACAGGTTTGTTAATTGAGATTATTTTTGTTGGATTGGCTTTGAGACATACAAAGAAAACATGGATTTTGCTGTTGTGAATAATTTTTCATATAAAAATGGGCTTAAGTAAATTTAGTTGGATAGTTGTTAGGCCCAATGAAAGAGCCCACTACTGAGAGCTTTTAGTGTGTGTGACAACAAGAAGCAATTACCATATCTTTTCCATGTTTGAATTTTCAATGTAAAAGGATTCTCCACTAATTGATCAAATTTATTTCTTAAAATTATTTAACTCTTGAATTTAAAATTTTTCTTACCATGTATTTGATAATTTACTTTTAGCCTTTTACACAATTATCATTAGGCATAGATTAGTATAGAAACATCAATCGGTCCACTGCTAGAAAGCTTTCTAAGAACAGCTGTGGCAAAAAAGCTTAGTGCATTGAAAAGGAAATTAGTTATTGTCTATTAATCATTATCATGGTTATCGAGTTGCCAAATTCACAGCAACAACATTTTTTTTTTTTTTTTTGCTTTTAAATATCTTCTAATTGACCCATAGTAAATAGTTTATACCGATCTTTTCATGTCTTAGTATTAAATAATATGCATTGTTTTATTAAATTGCAATGTTTTTTTTTATTATTATTAACACTAAAAACAATATAGCATTTTATTGGTACTACGATAAACAATTTACACATATATCTTCTCAGTTAAATACTAAAAATTTAACTATAAAAATATGCATAATGTAGTAACTTAGGTGATAAAATATTTGTATCGATTTATTTATGATTAAAAAAAATTGTATCTTTTATTTATGATTAAAAAAATTGTATCTTTTATTTATGATTTGCACTAAAATTGTGTACCAATTTATGCACTAACCATTATGCTTCTAGCAATGCAAACATTAATTTTTATAAAAATTATGTGATAAGATATTAAAGTCTTACCAATTATATTTCATTTTTATAAAAAAAAGTGTAAAGACAATATGCTATTTTAGTAGAGGTAGTAGTTTAAAAATAGTGATATTTGATTATTTTAATATTAAATTATTTTAATATAAATAATTTTATTATAAATTAGTTTTATTATAAATAATTTTATTATAAATTAGTTTTATTATTTTAAAACAAATAATTTTTATAGAAATCACTTTTTTAGAATTCTTAATGAATTCACGTGACTTTTGATTTTGTTGTGTGTGTGGAGAAATTGTTGATAGGGGTAGCTTTCTCAAGTTTGAAAAAGATTTCTTTGACGATAAATTTCTTAAATGTTCTTTCTTAGGAGATTAGATTGTTAGCTTAGGATTAAATTCATATAAGATAGATTCTTAGTTGAATAGAATAACAAAACTACATAAATTTGGTGTGGTGCTACTAACTTAATCGATTAAGTTAGTGTAGAATCAGTTAAAGTGAGTCAGAGGCACACCAGGATTGTGTTACTTGTTTATATGGATTACGTTAGTAACTTAATCTATTAAAACAGAAACTATGACCAATTAAAGAACTAACCTAATCGATTAAATGTATCAGTTTTGCATCTTTTGCTTATATGTGTGTAATTCCTTTTGTAAGGACGTGAAAACATTCTCAGAGCTATCATTTGTGAAACAAGAACACTTAGTGAGAATTCTTGGAGGAGCCAACATTAATTGTGAAAATTCAAAGGTTCAAGCCTTCAAGAATGAAAGGGAAGATCAAGGAAGTGTAAGATCTGCACAAGGGGTATACCAGGTTTTGTTTTTCTATAATTATCTTTGAATTGTGATTACCTTTGTTGTGTAGGCAAAGTTTTTAGAGTGTGTGTGTAGCCTCACACTTAGGAGTGTGTTCTTAGTTACTAGAGTGAGTGTGGGTAGCCTCACCCTTAGGAGTTTATTCTTTTTGTGATTTGAGATTTAGAATGCATCGATGAATCTTGTATTCTGTAAATCTTGACATCTTTATTAATGCATTTCCTTCCAATTAAGATTATTGGAAGAAGACGGGATGTAGACTTCTAAAGAGTTGAACCAATATAAATCTTATGTTGTCTTCTTTCATTGTTTTTGCTTATTAATCTGTTAATTTTTTGAAAGATTGAAAAGTTCATCTTTAACATATTTTATACACCTAATTTTTTTAAGAAGGATAAAACTAGTTTCAAACAAATTCACTCATTTTTTATTGAGATATAAGGATCTTTAATTCTAACAATAATAATAATAATAATAATATTATTATTATTATTATTATTATTATTATTATTATTTGCAGAGAAGCAGAGAAAAGAAAAATGAGCTAAGAAAAAAAAAAGAGAAAAAGAGATGGACACAAAAAAAGAAAGAAAAAAGTGATAGATTTTTTAACTAGGTCGTTAATTTCATTTTTACAAAATTAACGAAATAAACTTAATCAGTACAAATTATATAAAGTGAGAATGAAATTAATATTTTACAGTAAATTTAAAAATAAAATAAGCAATTAAATTTAAAAGAATGAAATAAGATTCTATTTCACTGTTTGAAGAGTTTTTTTTTTAAAATGTATTATATATATATATTTGTAAAGATATTCAGCAGGAAAAAAGCCGAAGACTTGCTTAGAAGACTTTAGCTTGGATAAATTAAGAGCATCCTTGTTTGGTCTGAAAGGAATGCGTCCCTACTTCTGATCTTGTGCTTTTCTTTTCCACTTCGACATTTTGTCACTTACTACCTATTATTCAGCTTCTGGAAGAATAGAAAATAAAAAATTATATATTTTAAGCAACTTGTGCCTGGTTAGTTGTTACTAGCCACACATTTCGTCTTCTTGATAAATAGATAACTGCATGACTTTTATGTCTTGCTCATTGACTTGTTGAATAATCTACAATTATTTTATCTATTATTATAATCATTTTATCTATTATATATATATATATATGGATTAGAAATATTTAAAAAGATATATAATTATTTAAATAAAAAAGAGAAATAGTTAGTTATGAATTTAAATACAAAATATTCCTATTTAAAAAAGTCTGCAGAAATTTATGTAAAAGTATAAGCACCTGACCTGATATTACTAATGAACAGTGTTTCTAGTAAAAACGTTTGAAAGTGAATATTTTAAAAAGTTAATATTTGGAATAAAACAATTTCTAGAAAGCTAATTACTTAAAAATAATTGACAATGTAATCATGTTAACTAATTATTTCAAAGTTCTAAGTGATAAAAACGATTTTCCTTGTAATAAGTGAGTATTATATTTTATTATTGTTTTGGCGAGAAGTTCGCCTCTTTTTACTCATCCTTTTTCAATCTATTTGTAACAAAATTAATTATAAAATACATCGTAATTTAATTTATTTTGTTATTCCTATGATTATTAAGATCCAAAGTTCTATGATCAATATTTATAATAACACCACTATCAAACACCTTAAATTTAGAATTTTGTTTCTTATCAAGCAACAAAATACTTAATCTCTATTTAAATAAAAGAATAAACACGTACTTAAGCTTATAAAAAGAACACATTACCTATGCGTGACATTAACCCATAATTAATTATCAGTGGTTGTTTTTCAAAAGAATTTATAGGCATGACCATCAACTCAAAACTAAAGTGATACAAAGATAATTCATATCAAATTGGAGTAATGACTATAATTTATAACAAGCTATATTTTGAAGTTCTGCTCAATCAATAAATACAATTATGTAATTATTAGAGATTTTGGAGCAAAACAATTTGTATAATAAATATTTGTCATCACTTAAAATTTATAAATTTAAGTGGTTGAACTTATCCGACTTGATTAAGTGTTTAAATTTCTACAACGTTATATATGTCATATTCACTAATAATCCAAAAATCATATTTTAAGTTATGAAACGGCCATTCAAATTATCTTACACTGAAAAAATATGAGCATTTATACTCCTTTTTCATTTATATAAAATTGGTAATACTCCAATTAATTTAATAAAAAAATAAAAATTAAAAAATTTAAACATAAACATAATCTTTTATAAATTAAAAAGAGAAAGAAAAATGAAAAAAACGTAAACATCATCTTTTATAGATGGGCTTGAAATGATAATGATAGATGTTATGTTGTGGAGATGAATCATTTTTCTATTTGGAAATATCTACTGCTGGAGATATAAAAATAGAGAAGATTTTGAATGATTGCCGTGACTAAAGATGTAACGTAAGAGTGAAAAATGTGTTAATAATTATTTCAAATGTAATTGAAATCCACAAGTCCTTTCATATATATTGTAAATTAATTATATATATACTTTTAAGTTCCAGAAACTCATTTAATAAAATAATTTATGAATTTTTTTATTTATTTCTATTTTTTTTATCACATTAAATAATTTATAAATTTACTATTTTTATTCTCTCTGTAAATATATATATTTACTATAAATTATCACTCTTATTTTTAAAGGTACAGAATTGAGAATTGAGTTTTGGGCATTATATATAATAAGTTTAATATTTATATTTACATAGTTCGAATAAAATTCAAATGAACGATAGTATGTTTATTATAATTTTGAAATTTTAGTTTTGGAATAATAAATCTAATCATATTGTTGGAATAACGTTTAACTAAAACACATTGGGCTCTAGTAAATGAAAAGAGGACGTAAACGGTAATTATTATTAGAAGAAATATTCATGTTCATTATGTAAGCTTAGGTTAAATTTAGCCGAAACAAAGATTTTAGTTTGGTTGGCTTCTAGATTGGATCATGTGTGTCTCTGCATTTCTTTCAGGACTTGAGCTTAGTGAAAGAAAAATAAAAATAGTTCAATAGGTTCAATGCAATTTATTTCTGCATTTTGAGTATGAATCTTCTCCAACTTTACTGAAAAGAGTTTACTAAAACTATCCCAATTATCATGCCACTTTACTGAAAAGAGTTTAGTAACGAAGAAATCAAACTTCCATTATTCTAAATATTAAGTACTCATGTAACTATAATTAGAACTCCACCTGAACTTGGCAAGTAACTTGATCAGCGTCCCTTTGGATCCTTAATCTCAGAGAAAACAGGCTCTGGGATCAAGCTGTCAGATTCCTTACTCCTGTAGCTTGTAGTGTTCAGTCCACTGCTATTACTATAGTCCGAAACATGCACACTACTATGTGTACTGCTAAACATATTCTCAGTACCGCTGTCTTCATAATCCCCACCACTTTCCAACACAGCATTGAAATGGGCACTATCCTGAAGCTGAAGCTGCAGAACAAACTCCAACACCCCCACTACGTCGTTCATGGAAGGTCGCTGAGTCCCGTCCTCAAGCAAACAGCTCAACGCAACCTCACCAAATTTACGCAAACAGTGAGGTGCTATCTGATCCTTCAGTGCTGGATCCACTATCTCACCTAGAGATCCCTTTTGATACCGATGCTTCGCCCAATCCACAAGGGACACCTGTTGCTTCTCCACCATTCGGAGCAAAGGTTGCCTCCCACACAATACCTCTAAGAGCACCACCCCATACGAGTACACGTCCGACTTCTCCGTCAAACGCTGCCGTTTGTAATACTCCGGGTCTAAATACCCTACACTGCCCTTCACCTGAGTGCTCACGTGGGTCATTGAAGGACCCGTGGGCCCAATTCGAGACAACCCGAAGTCTGAAACCTTCGCTACCCATTTTTCATCCAACAAGATGTTTGTGCTCTTCACGTCGCGGTGAATGATCATCTGTTTCGCACCCGTGTGCAGATAATGCAGTCCTCGTGCAGCACCTACGCATATTTGAAGTCTTTGATTCCATGAGAGCGGAGGGTTATCGGTTCCGTAGAGATGGTCACGGAGGGTTCCACGATCCATGAAATCGTAAACAAGTATCATCTCGTTGCTCTCGTAGCAGTAACCGATAAGGGAAACAAGATGGAGATGACGAAGTTGAGAGAGCATTTCGATCTCGTTCATGAACTCGGTCAGACCTTGCTGAGAACCCGGTTTGAGTCTTTTGATTGCAACAGGGGTTGAACCGTCGTCGATGAAGCCTTTGTACACGTTGCCGAAGCCTCCCACTCCAACGACTAGTAGTTCGTCGAAGTTGTTTGTGGCCGCCCTAATATCTGCGACTGAGAAGTGACGGCAGAGGTTGGTTGGTAGAGATGATGAGCCACCCCCGCGAGAAGTTCCGTCCTTCTTGTTGGAACCCTTGTTGATCGCAACGCCACGCTTGTGTTTGACGACGAAGAAAGCGACTATAAAGGAGAGTAAAACGACAGCAGAAACTGCCCCGGCAACAGCGGGAACCAGGGGTCTCTTGGTGCCGCTGCTTTTTTTATTTGAATCGGAGATTTTTGGAAAAGGAGATGGATTTGGTCCAGAGAGATTACCGGATGAGTCGTTGATTTTGAAAAGCTCAATTGCGTTTATTTGTGCGTCCAAGGTATGGCTTTCAGGGTTAGGATGCATTTTAAGTGAAAGATTTGCTTTGTCCTGATTGGGAGGCATGAAAACTGTGTATTCTCTAACCACTGGGACACCCTTCTGTTTACCGCTCCATTTGAGGACGTTTGCCCACACTTCTACCCACCGATCCTGAATGTAGATGTAGAAGGTGAAGTCACTAGGACGATTAATCTCCGGGTCGAGCTGGCAAAAGTGTAACCTTAACAAGTAGGTGAAATCCAAATCAACCGGAAGCTGCCATGTGAGGTTGAACCGCATGTTGGCAGAGCCATCAGGCCCCATATTTCTTGAGGATCGGTACACTTCGTCTGGTGCCGTGTAGTTAGGAGTCTTCTCAGTGAAGTTCAGCTTACTTATAAGGCGACGATCAAGAGATTGTACACTTGGACTGGTTACATAATTTTTATCGGCATCCCATGTCCTGAGCATACCCGTGTCCTCTGCGGGGGACATATCTTTGTCTCCTACTCTCAATCTGTACATTGTCTCCAGAGCAAAGCTGTTATCAATGGGAAATGGGTTGCCGGCGTCAGCAGGTATGGGCAATCCATCGATGTCGACGTTAGGATTGGTGTAGTAGAGATAAGAGGGCATTGAAACAATCTCGATTCCATTGATGAAAGCGTAGGAATCTGGATGCTGGGCTGTGGTGCTTGGGCTGAAGGTTATGTTAAGCCAACCATCTTTGGGGGTGACGCAATACTCTCTTGACAAGATGTCGGGGTTGCCAGGGTTGCCAAAGGCGTCCGCATTAAGAGAAGCATTGAAGTGTTGAAGGAGGGTATATGGGCCTGCTTGGACTGTGAAACAGGCTTTGGAGCGATCGAAGGGTGGGTACGAGGTGGAGTAGAAGAAAAGGCGAAGGAACTTAGGACCTGGGGTGACAGGGAATGAATAGGTGAATGGGGAGAGAGAGAGACGAGCATGGGCGTAAGGACTATCTCGGCTAATTGGTGTGAGTGAAGGAACAGCTAGTGGATGATGGGTTTGAGAGAGGAAATTGATGTCTGCAGTCCAATTCCGAGTATCAAGCGTGGAGAAGTTGGTAGAAGAGCCACAGCTGATTGTGAAGAGATCAAGAGGACGATAGATAACATCTGCCATGGAAAGGCAGGGGAGGCGCGACAACAGGAAGAGGAGGAGGATGGTTACTAAAGCAGTTTGTTTGCAGGTTGTGTCCATCGATAAGCTGGAGTGCAAGCACCATACAGTAGCTAAACAAATAGCTTAAACAAATGCTTGTAAAGAGTGGTGCTAACTATCTTTTAAGAAACTAGGGGATACTTGAACTCTACCCATCCAACAGAGTTACATTTGCTTTTTGCTTCCTACACTCTACTTTTCTTTCCACGTCGACTGGCTATGGGAAAAATATCTGGACTAATTTGTATTTTTTATGGGGCATAATTTGAAATTAAAATTTGACACTAAAATGATATTGTAAATAATCCTTTTTACATTTTAATTTTTATATAAACATTCCAAAAATATTTTTTAATTTTGATATATTATTAATCTAAAGATTTTTACCTTAACAATTAATTATTATTTTATCTATTTTAATAAATGAAGAGATAAAAAGTTTCTTAATTACTTTTGGTATACATGTTTTTATATAAATCTTTACTCTTACAATATTTTAATAACTTATATTTTTAATGAAAATTGTTTAACAACTATTGCTTTTATTTTGATAAAATATAGCAAAAATAACTATGTATCTTTATTTATAATTAGTTCTAAAGATAAAACTAGTGTTTGTCAAAATGGATCAGGTCGAACCGGATGATCATTTTTTTAAATGGATTGATTACTTAGTGAGTAAACTCAACTCGTTTCATTTACTAGCAAGTAAAAAAATTTGAATTCGGCTTGACCCACAACGGATTGGTGAGTTAAACGGGCTAGGCACACTAACTCACTTAATTATAATTTTTTTAAAATAAAAAGAATACAAACTTTTTTGTAATTCAAATCTAAATAAATTTCACTTCCAAAGTGATGCTAAACTCAAGACAATTCAAAATAATAAAAAAAGTACAATACAATTCACGTATAATGAGTCAGATGGTATTTTTAGGATTTTATAAAAGATAATAAATTAATAAAAATAAAATTAGGTGGTTGGTGGGTCAACTCGGATCACCACGGGTTCAACCCAGATGAGACGGGTTTAAATGAGCCGGGTTGAAAATTGTCTCGCATAAAAAAATGCATTTTTTTCCAACCCAACCCGACTCGAACCCGCGGTGGACCGGGTTGGCCTACGGGTTGTAATCCATTTTGACAGCTCTAGATAAAACCATTTTTCTACTGTTTAATAAATCTCAAATCACTTTATAATTTGGACAACGATAAGATATGAGTGGATTGAAATATTTTAATATATATTCTTAAGGGTTGAAATACGAGAGAGATTCACTTACAAAACATTTTTCAACGTATAAGTCAGTAAGAAAGTTTGGATCTTATGAATAAGAGAGAATGAGTATGAGTGACTAGGTGTTTAAGAAATGTCAAATGTATTTATAACGTTTTCAAATTTTAGGGTCCATGTAATAAAACTAGTAACATATATCAAGTAATATCAATAAATAATGACTTACCTCAAATAAATAATAACAACAACAACAAAAATAATAATAATAATAATAATAATAATAATAATAATAATAATAATAATAATAATAATAATGTGGTATCTCACCTAAAATAGTAATGACAATATTGTGGTATAATCAAACCCACTAGATTTGTCATAATTATCATTAATATGTGAATCGTGTTTTGGAATGTTTTATAATTGTTCCAAGATGATGAGACTTAATAATTCTTGTTGGACTACGTCCCTTAACACACTATTGGGCCATGCACATACATAAGCCTCTTAGTCTCGGGAGTTTCATTAGCGTATGAGAGGTGCTCATCGTGGTTATGACTGATCTCTAGGTCGGGCCATGGCCAACTTTTAAGGTTTGTAGTTGGACAGGCTTCTAGCTTTTCCAGTAGTTGAAGATGACCCATTTGTACTATATTTTCCAATAACCTCATGAGACCTGGTAAATGCAACGGCTCAATAAAAATATCCTAACAATGCACCAAAGTCTTCCACAAATAACATGCAAACCACACCACAAATCATTTGGTGTCAATCATAAGAAATAACATAGGGTTAGGGTTTGCGAATTTTACAATTTTAGGTATTTAGGAATGAGCGAACATTACTCACCACATGAATGAGCAATTAACCAACTCCACAAGAACGAATAGTGATTGATCGCCAAAAGAAGAAACTTCTTATTTTCTACGAATCACCACGACATTAAATGATTACTGAGTAGGTAAAAAAGGTTAGGGCTTAAAGGAAGAAGATTAAGGACCCATCAAAGAGTCACTAATAGTGAACGACCACAATAGTGACCCGAGGAAGGTGAAAGCCTGGTGTGATAGTACGAGAGTACGAGGATTACTGAGTGAACGGAGGAGGTTGTGGCCTAAAGGAAGAAGATTAGAGACTCGCCGGAGAGTTAGAGACAATGGACGATGGCAATAGTGAACTGAGGGAGGCAAAAGTCTGGTGCGAGAGTGCGAGAGTGAGTGCTAAAGTACGAGGGTTTAAGTTCTATGAGTGAGTACGAGATGGAAAAAAGGTGTGCAAGTAATAACAGTTTGAGCTTAGTAAAAGCTTTACTTTTAATTTTTAATTTTTAATTATTTTAAAATTCGTATGTAAAATTAGTAGGTAAAATTTTTTTCCTCTTACCTATGGATTTTACATACGATCTTTTCTTGATAAAGTTCTTGTTCAAACATACCAACATTACATACAAATTTTACATACGAAAAATTTGTAGGTAAATTTCTTTCTAATTACCTACGGAAAAATCCGTATGTAACTCCATTTTCAATATCTGTATATAAAATTTGTATGTAAGAGGTCATTTACCTACAGATCTAAATCCGTATGTAATAATTTGTAGGTAAATCACATTTTTCTTATAGTGACTTACCACGTGATATTGGAGTTAATTGTTCTCTTGTACTTATTTCAAGCAAACATAGGTAAGTATTAATCGAAACTTACCAAATGTTATGCTTCACCAAAACTCTAAATGAGGAGAACAATCAATGATAATCGACCACCACAGGACGACAACAACAACGTGAGAGAAATGAAGGAATGTGCCACCCTTGGCAACATAGAATGCTTTGTCTATGCTTCACCAAAACCCTAAACAAGGGGAAGGAGAAAGAGTAGCAATGAGTGAACCCGAACCATCCCGACACGAGAGTTTCAACATGAGAGGAAGGAGGGAATACATCAGCCACAACATGAGCAACGCCAATGCAGCACGAGCAACCACCACAACATGAGAGCAACCAACGACCAAGGGAATCGCGAGCAATAATGTGGGCCAACGGCAAACGAAATAACTAGTATAGGAAGCATGAGAAGCAAAGGAAAGGTAGTGTAAAGAAGCAAAGAGATGAAGTGCGAATGAAAGTGAAACACGAAAGGGCTTGGAAGAGAAGGATTAAACATTCTATACTAGATATAGTGATTAACAAATATAGAAAGTCTTATCCAATATTACAAAAGTGTCACTACATTACTTTTGATACCAGTTTTAGGTCTAAATAATATAGAAAAACTTTTTAATTTATTATAATTTCTTCTACCACGCCACTTTCTGTTTATAGGTCTAACTGGTATAGAAAATTTTTGTAATTTATTATATTTTTGTTAATGTGTCACTTTCTACATCGATTCTAGGTCTAACAGATATAGAAAAGTTTCTTGAATTTAGGAAACTATCATCATATCACTTTTTATACCTAGTAAATTATAATAAATTTGAATATTTGTTTTGTTTTGTTTTAATTGTTGATATTTTTTTAATACTATTTTTTTATTTTTTATTTTTAAATTTTGAGTAATTTTTAACTTTGTAAATATTATGATTGTAATATTTATATTTATATTTTTTAAATTTAATTAATTACCAAAAATTTTCATAAATCTCATGATAAATTTTATGGACGAGTAAATTATTGGAAATTACAAAGTACCAACTAATTTTATTTACTGACTGTCTATAATATGGGATTTTTTTAGTGATCCTAATTAATGAACTTTTTAGTTTATAGAGTAAAGGACTTTTGAGATAAATAACAAAAAGAAAATGTTTGTTTAACAATTTTCTACTGCTGACAACGGTAATTTTTGGCGTGCGAAAATAATTTTTTTAAAAGTGAAATCTGACTTGGATTGTTTTTTTTGGAAAGAAATTTTGTTTTGCAGTTTCGTGATATTCATTTCAAAAAAGTCGTTCATCTTCTTCTTCTCGTTATTTCAAAGATCGTTCTCTTTCTCTCGTTCGTCTCTCTCTCTCTCTGGCATTTCTCGTTCTTTCCCACCAGCCACCGTCACCTCCATCCTTGCTTCCCCACATTTTTCTCTTTCCGAAGTTGTTTGTCTTGTATCCTCTTGTTGTCGCCATTTTCCCCTTCTTTCTCTCACAGTTTCTCTGGTTTTTCATCCCTTCTCCCTCTCTCTCGCCGTTTCTCGATGGTTTGTCATCACATCTCTCTCGCGTTTCTCGGTGGTTTCTCATCCCCTCTTTCTCTCGTCATTTCTCGGTGGTTTTTCACCGCCTGTGACCTCAACAATCACATTCATCGTCACCAAGTTGGACATCTAAAGGAAGAAAATGAAACTTAAGTAGAACACTTAGATGAACAAATGGATTATATACGAGTCACTTCGATCAATTAAGACCCTTTTATATTAGATAGTATTGTCTTTCAAATTTGGTAATGTTTTTTTATTAAAGAATGGAGTACTTTTTTATTATTGTAATGATTTTTTAATATTGTAAAGCTTTTTTATTAATGAAAGAATTACGTTTTTTATTTCTTATCTATTATGTTAAATTCTTTGACTAAGAATGAATGTATTATAACGCAATGACTTAATTGAACTGAATCATAATTGATATTAAAAATCATTATGAAAAAATGTGTCTTTTATTATAACTAAAGTCAATGTTTTTCTCACATTCATCTAAGAAAATAAAATTGAAAAAACTACTAAAAAACAAAGTTCAAGCAATCCAGAGGAGCCTAATTCTCTTGGTTGTGTCACGCTCAACTCTCTATACAACTCCAAAATGTCTTGAGTAATAAATTACATGGATCTTGTAATCGATTAATATGGTCTAAGTTGGACACCAATGCTCATGGTTTTGACCCACCTTTGTTCAAACCACCTATCTAGGCTTTGGCCTCCACAATCGAATGAACTAAGATGTATTTTGATGCACTAAACACCACCAATGATGAGGAAACTCACTCATCCAAGGAAAAAAATTGAAAAAATCACTCAAAAACAAAGTCCAAGCAACCTTGGGAAGCCTAATTCTCCTAGTTAGGGAGCCACATTTAGCATTTTGTGCAACTTCCGAAAATGTCTCTAGTAATCGATTACAGATAACCGATTACGAGGACCCTGTAATCGATTACCAAAGGCATTTTTGGGAGTTGTACAGAAAGTTGAATGTGACTCCCCAACCAAGAGAACTAAGCTCCCTAAGGTTGTCTGAACTTTGTTTTTGAGTGATTTTTTCAATTTTTTTTCCTTGGATGAATGGTTTTCCTCATCATTGGTGGTGTTTAGTGCATAACTTTGATGGTTTTTGATAACTTTTTGGCAAGTATACCAAATCGTTAAAAGTAATACAGTGAATAAGTCCAGTATCGTTCTCCCAAGGGAATTTGAGTTAAGTTGTTGAATTAAATTTATTTATCTAAATCAATTTAACAACAAAGGACAATTTGATTCAGTGAATTGAAAGTAAGAAATTAACAGAATATTAAAATTTGAAAATTAAAGTTGGAAGAAAGCTTCGTTGAATTGAGTTCATGACTAACATTATAGTAACTTATCTGAACAATATAATTTGCGTTCAAACATTAACATCACAGTATCTTGGTTTAATCCCTTAAAACAAGTTCTAAAGAATTATGCTTAATTATTAATTCCTTAAGTAATTAAACATAAACTTTGCATTAAGATCTGATGTTTACCAATGACCGGAAGAATTGAAACTATTCCTAGCATCATTCCTTCTGGTTGTTTTTCTTACGTTCATACTCAAATTTACTTCACACTACAATTTGAATATATTAAATATATCATATTTCTGTATAATGACAAGTAAAACAAGAAAAACATATGAACAAAACTTATATTGAACAGGAAAAATTAAATTAATTGTCAGCCATTACAATCAATTCCAACGAACAGAAATTTAGCCTATCCTAGACATCACAAACGTACTCATTTCAACAATTCCTTGCATAATGTGCAGTCTTGATGTCTTGAGAGGTCTCCTGAACTTTTCCAAAGCGGTTCTCTATTTTTCGTGTGTCAGAAGATCGTTTCTGCCTTTTTGTCACGTCTTTTAAGAGCCACTTAACTTCCTTAATTCGCTCAGCGTACAAGAGTGTGTGCTCTGTGCGAATTTCTTTTAATTGCTGCTTTAAAACTGCTGTTATTCGCTCAACGCACAAGTATGTGTGCGCTATGCGAATTTCCAAATTGCTGGCTCTTTAACTTTCATGATTCACTCAGCGCACAAGCCTTGGTGTGCTCTGCGAATTTTATTTTCTGGCTCTGCGAATTGCTTAGCTCTACGAGAACTGGCTGACAGATTCTAATTTAAACATCTTTTCCTGAACAATAGTTTACGTAAAAATCTATTTCCTATTACAACTTTTCACTGAGTAATAACATGAATAATTACAGGATTAATATCATTTATAAGTGTAAAAATAATTATTTTTCACACTTATCAATTTTGACCCACCTTTGTTCAAACCACCAATATGAGCTTTGGCCTCCAATATTGAATGAACTAAGGTGTCTTTTGATGCACTAAACACCACTAATGATGATAAAACTCACTCATCCAAGGAAAAAAATTGAAAAAATCACTCAAAAACAAAGTCCAAGCAACCCTGGGAAGCCTAATTCTCCTAGTTAGGGAGCCACATTCAACTTTTTGTGCAACTTCCCAAAATGTCTCAAATAACCGATTACGAGGACCTTGTAATTGATTACCAAAGACATTTTTGGAGTTGTACAGAAAGTTGAATATGACTCCCCAGCCAGAAGAACTAAGTTACCAAGGTTGTCTGAACTTTGTTTTTGAGTGATTTTTTCAATTTTTTTCCTTGGATGAATGAATTTCCTCATCAAGACTTCAAAACACATTGCACATTTACTTTTTATTCAACGAGAGTGTTGTTTGGAACAATATGGATATATATTGGCATTACCAATTATTATTACAACCAATTTTCATCGAATTAACTTTACAATGATTTTTATTTAGTATTGTTAACCTCGTTTAAAAAAAAATTAATACACATATCACTACTATTTAAGATCATATTTAGCGTAGAGAATTCTTAGCACACGACTCTTGTAATATACGTGTTATCTTTTTTTTATGTACTTGTTCATATGCATTTTCTTATATTCTACAATTTTCTCTCTGTAACAAAATTCAATCATATAATCTTATGTGCCATTCCACGTCACTATTTAAAGTTAAAAAAAATCAAACATATATACCAATAAATTTTTGACATGTGAGCATTATAAAAAAATCGTTAACATGTCGGTAAAAAAAAAAATAATAACCTAAATCGTCACATCAACTCCATGACAATCCTTAAAATAGGAAAAAAAAGAAACACAAGACTAATGCTGAATTTTTTTTGAAAAGTACTCAATTGAAAAATACACAAAAATCACGGAAAAACTTAGTTATACTCATAGGTCCAAATTTAATGGTCTTCTTTCTACAGTCTAATTTTATTATTATTATTATTATTATTATTATTATTATAATAATAATAATAATAATAATAATCGAAAGTATAGATGAAAAATAGGGGAAATAAAGTGTTAAGTTGTGGGGTATTAAAATATCTAGCGAGTGATAATTTGCATATGTAATGTAGTGCAAATATGACGATGGAGCATTGTATATATTAAGAGTTACCGTTCAGCGTTCATTATTGTGAGAAAAGATCTCTCTATTAAGATTTAGTAGCAGTGAGAAGAGAGAAGCACATGGACATGAAGAAGCGAGCTTCAACCATCCTTTTGTTGATGTGGGTTATGGTGATTTATCACTGCGTTGCAGCTGTGTCCGGTATGTCCAAGTCCAATGTCACCACTTCTCTGTGCGACGGCTCCGTAGAGGACTGTCTCAACGCCATCCACTTGGATTCACAGCTTCCCACCATCTCAAGCTCTCACTTCCGCAGAATCCTTGCTCAAAATGATAAGCAAGTGACTGATAATTTACAAACTTCTGATCAGGCCACCAAATGTAGGGATATCAATAAATTTTATAGAAAATGTGGGGCCAATACTAATCCTGGTTTAGACAAAATTTGTGCTCATGAGCAGTTCAATAGGAATTGCCCTAACATCAATCCTCAGTCACAATGATCTCTAAAATCGTCGTCGATCGCGCGTCGGCCGGACAAGCTATATATTTATGTATTCCAATGCTTTCGCTTCCTCACTCCACTTCTGATGTGCTGTGTCTCCAGTATTGGCCGTGTTTCTGTAACTGCAAGAATAAGTCCATCTCATCAACTGGACCAAATGTTTCAGAAGGATTGTGAACATGTATTTATCTGTATGCTTTTATTTTTTTTATTTTTATTTTTTCTGTTTACTCAATTCAATAACTATATGTGTGACTTCTCTTAAAGTAATAATGGAATACAATTATTCTCTTCTTCATCGTTAGTTAGTATAATCTTCTGCTTATAGAGAGAAATGTTACTGATAATACTAGCTAATAAATATAAAATTAATTATATACATACAATGACATATTTATATAAGATTTTATATAAATTTTTGTACCCAAAAAAAAGAATATTATTGAGTAATTGTAGTTTAGGTTTTAGTCAGTTCTGAAATCTTAGTATTTTCTTAAAAAATATTTTATAGAACTAGAAATGTAAATAACGTTATAATTGTAATAAATATAAAAATTAAACGATAAGTTTGGATAAAATAAATAATGAAATGTTACAATAGGATAAATAAAGAATTTTATGGAACTATTAAACACAAAAGTAGAGTAATGATAATATATGTTTCGAATACGTGTAAAGAACTATTTATAACAAAAGGGTTTATTATTCGCTGTTGGAATACTGATTAAATAATTAATAATAATTTTTTTTAAAAAATTACATATTAAATGTAGCAGCTAGAAATTATAGTGGAGTATATTAATAACACTGATATTTCTTTTTAATGAAGTTTTTTATTCTTTTATTATTGTCCTAAAAATATTGTTTAGACAAAAAAAGAAATACAATAAGTACATAAAATATTTAAGGATATTCATTGATTCAAGTTACATAATTATCTAACTTAATCTCATACAATCCAATTACGTTTCATTTATCAGAATTAAACCCAATCTAACATAAACAAACTCACTTTTATAAGATTTGAATGATAAATTTAGTATAGATGATCTCAAAGTCATTTTTATATTTCTTACACATAAATAATTATATTATTTTTATGTCTTGAATTAGTTTTGAAAAACTTATTATAACTTTATTTATTGACTTATTTAAAAGTTTAAATTAACCTTTTGTGAAAATTGTTATTTTTTAAATTAGGTTGATATTTAAAAATTACAATTTTATAATAAAAAAGTTTAAACTTTTAACTTACTCACAAATAGATTAGATTTAATAGAAAAAATGAAAATATTTTTTCAGTAAGTTATGATTTTACATAGATGGTAATCAACTTGATAGAGTCCTATATGAACTGCCTTATCATTGGAGAAGCGCATGGGCCTAAATCTTAATGTGCATACTTTTCAATAAAGCAAATAACCATGTGAAATGAAGTAACAATTTGGAGTTATGCGCACATGTGAGCCTTAATAATGAGTTTTGTCTTGAACTGTACAAGTACTTTTGTTAACCCACTCACATCCATATAACATCCACACAGACCATATCAAGATGAATTAGGATATTTTATAATTTTTTCTCATTTTTTTTTTACAACAGGACATGTGTTATCATTTTATTGATTTATTTGAATTTATATTTAAAAAAATATCTGAAACAGATCAATCACAATCTATCACGTATACGTTGTCAAAAGGTTATTAAAAAAGTATTGTTAAAAGAACTTTTTCCTATTAAGATACTCACACAAACACATATATCCACCCACAAAAACATGCTCACACACGCTTATATATTCACTCACGCACAGACATTCTCTCCTGCCTATGTCGATATTTACATACAAAAAAAGTTTCTTTAATAATATTTTTTTGACAATACTCGTGATAGTTTATGATTAGTTCGTTTCAAATATTTTTTTTTAAATAAATTCAAACAAACGAATGAAATAGTAATTTGTGTCCTGTTATCAAAAAATTGTTAAAATATCTACGCACATACAATTTCACTAACATACAGATAAAGATAATGTTTTTTTTTTCTTTATCTGGATAAAATAATTGGACTATAACTTTTTTTTTTCTAATACTCTTTCTCTTACAATATATTTATGATATTATTAGTATTTTAAACACAATAGTTGTAAGTTTTAATAAAGGATTTTAATTACATTTCTTTATTATACGATACTAACAACTTAAATTATCAGATACATTAATAAATATTTTATCTTCATATCAACAGTTTTTCATATTTTTGTGTTTCTTATATTGTTTTGTAAATAATAGGGTCGATGCATGAAAAATGTAAACGACTATAAAAAGAAGGAAGTGAATACGTTAACTTGGGTTTTCTGTGAATGACTTTATTAAAGTGTTAAAAAGGATCAAGGCTATACATTTTTAATATTAAATTAATATAGTGTCAATGTAATAACTAATAATGATATGTAATTTTAATATTTAATTATTAGAGATATGATTTTAATATTCATTAGAGAAAATATTGGTGAAGCCAAGACTAATAAACTATATTTTAGTATTTATTAAATATGGTATTAATCTAATTATTTATTTTTAGTTTTTATTTAATGTTTTCACTATTTGACTAATATTAATATTCGTATAAGCTAGTCGATGTTATATCTCAGCATACGCACCGATACCCATAATATTGATGTGCATTCATTTAATAAATGTAGTGTCTCCTTAGAGTGTGGTAAGTCGATTATTCTTTTCAAATAATTGCTTTAATAATTATTTCGCGCATTTAGATCACACTTTCTATTGATAAAGAAACACTTCCCAGATATAGATATATATTGAAACAAAACGTGAAACAACATAACTTTAAAATGATATTAAACAACGTTTTTCCACATTTTGGATCTTTATAAGAAAAAGTATGTTATTAGGCACAAATATTATTTCATAAAAAATTCTTTCCATTGGAATAAGAGCCTACTCACATTTTACTTATGTATGATTTTGAAAATTTTGAAATTTAGGTTTCTTATACATTAAAATTATACGAACTTGTATAAAACACGACTTTAAATAGTGATTCCTTGAGTTTAACCTCCCAAAACCTCTCTAGGTTGTTAATGAGTTTAAGTCAGTCAGTATTCTATGTCAATCTTCCCTAAGATAAATAAAACACATAATTACAATAATCAAATTGATCTCTCACGCTCAATGGATTCATTTCACATGGAGAAGGATTTACAATGGTTTTGCTCAATCCAATATCACTTTTCTAACAATTGGATAACAATACAAACTCAGTATCTCTCTTGTTCTTTTTTTCTTCAAGAATGGATTTGGCAGTGTTTTAGCATTTTGATACTTTTTTTCTCTCTTCTTCTTCTTAGTCTTGATATTTATAGTTGTGTTATATCATTTGACCATTGATGTAAAATATTTTCATATTAAAACATAGGTAAACTCTATAAAGAAGGAGTTTGAATAGAATTTAAAACTTTTTCGCAATATAGAGTTAGAAGTTATTTGTAAGTGTTAGACAATTTGCAGTTACTGTTGAACACTTATAAATTTTAAGAAGTGTTTAAAAGGCTTTTAAAAACGATAACAAGAAAGAAGACTTGTTTTAAACTAGTTCACTCCAAACTTATCTACATTCAGTTCTCTCTTAAGCACCTTTAAGGGGTTCCATTAATCCTTAAAAAGATTAAAATAAGTTTAACCACTCCTGATTTTACACTTGTCTAACTGACCAAACGAGTTTAATCACTCTTAGTTTACAAATAATCCAACTGACTATATTATTTAACTCCACTAAGTTAAACAAACAAATATTTTAAATCACTTCTAATTCTACAAAAACAACAAATTGTTTTTATGAAAACCTAATACAGATAATAACTCTCATAGAAAGGATACATTTTCAATACAATGAATATTTGAAAACTTATAACAAAGATTTTCTTTTCAAAGAAAGCGTTAGGCGATATAAGCAAAAGAGAATGTTGACAGCGTAAAAGCAATAATAATTCTTTATTTTCCTCTTCATGCAATCCTCTTTATATAGCCTTCTTTGAAAAAGATGTTTACTCAAAAGCATTGATTTTCTCGTAGGTAGGTAGCCTTTTGGTTTGAAGTCAGATGTTATGTGCTTTTGGAGAGATAGCTTGTACAGATGAGCAAAGTGTAAAGCAAACATTTGCAAAATGTCTTCCTATCTCTTAACGTTCTTCTTATCCAATGCATAACATTTGAAAAAGCTTTGTACTTTTGTGATATGCACAAATAAAAACAACACATCACAAGATACAAATGAATATTATTTGTACATGCATTTAATACTTTAAGTGTTTAGGTAGGGTA
>NC_028354.1:18285806-18333619 GCF_000741045.1 Vigna radiata var. radiata | reverse complement strand
ANTNNANNNTTNAACAATTTTGTTTCCAAAGTAAGGTTGAATGTTTATGATAAAGTTAATGTGATTACAATGTTTAACAATTTTGTTTCCAAAGTAAGGTTGAATGTTTATGATAAAGTTAATGTGATTACAATGTTTAACCTGTGTATTTAGACAATTCACTTTTAACAGACACAATTTCATTAAATATTATTTAATAAACTTCAAAATACGAGTTGTTAAACGCTCTTGTCTTATTGAACAATCTTATCTCAATAATTTTCAAATATCTTTATCATTCTTTACTTGAAAGTTCTTGATAATCAATTAGAGTGTATTACTTTTTGTAAATTATCACTTATTTTCTTTTCAACCATTCATCAATTTGAATTTGAAATATTATAACGTTGTGGCTTCAATAAAGTGAATATTTTCTTGCAATCTTTGATCTACATAGCATTTCTCTTTCTCATGATTGGTTGATAAATTTTAACCATGTTCGCGATATTCAATCAAAGAATATTTCCTTTCTTAGTTAATTATTCCATCATCTTTGATATTCTTTCTCTTAAATTTCAATTCAGAATAGTTCAATTTTAACAAAAATTAAGACCGAATATGAATTAAAAAATAATATAGGAACTTATTGAATACAAGCAATTACACCTTCTACTGATGTTGAGATGTGGTATTGCCATGATCACGTTACACTAACACATGTTATATGACACAATATTAACCTAACACATGGACAAAAAATTAAACAAAAAAAATTTGAAAAATTATGAGTTAACATGTGACATGTCTTTGACACCATACGCTGCTAACACTAATGACTTAATTGCATTAATTTTTAAAAAATTAAAACTTAATTAAAATAAAAAAAATAGCATCTACTTAAATTATTTTTACGAAAATTAGAACGAATGGACTAATTAAACCATTTTTTATTAACTTAATATATTGATTTAAATTTTTTCTTGATTCTCCACAAATAAGTTCTAGCTACGCCTTGTAGTTCTAGTTTTTTACAAGAAAGCATATGCCCCCTCTCCTATTACTTAGGATATTGATGGATTATTTTCTGAACTATATAATGGACGCTTGGATTTAACACCCTGTTGCTTTAATTAACGGATGTTCTCGAAGCTGCCTTTGATATGCTATCTTTGCCAATGAATTTATCAGAAGCAATAATATTTAATGATTGAAAGTTGACAACAATATATTGCCTGAATTATTTGCAGATGGTTCCTACGGATTTCCTATGATGATGAGCAAACTTGTGATGTTGATCCAGGCTGAAACATAAAAATCAATGTAGCGTTAATAGAGACAATTGTGTACTAAAATGTTTATTTATGCTTTCCGGAAACAAGACGGAAGTTAATTGCTTTACCACGCAGGCATGAACATCATCACATCCACACAACAGCTTTCCATTGAGAGTGTCTACAGCCTGAAACGATCCTCCTCCCTCACTCCTCTGCATAATGAGCCCTCCATATTATAACAACAAGGATTATATGGGTTAAAAAAATTTGATGCCTTAGCAGCAGAATTTGGAAGAAGAGAACAAAACTAGCCTAAAACCAACCTTGTAATAATCAACAGCAACAAAATTAGCCCATCGATTACCAGCAGCACCATAACAAGTGTGTATCATGTTAATTAGTTCTCCTGAGTTATCTTCACATGTAATTGGTTTAATTGGAACGGATCGAAAGTAGTTTACCAACACCAAGGATTTGCTTTTATCGTTAAGAGGGGATGATTCTGCCCTGTTTGGACAGCTTCCTGCTTTCCTACCACCATCTCCATCTGCACAATTCAAGATATAAACATGACCAAAAAGAAAGTTCGCAACAAGAGAAAAAGTAAAAGCCGAAGAACAAAATTGGTTTAATGGGTTGTATATTCTTACACTGATTTTCAACCATGAAATTCCACTGATAAGCAATGCCTTCACTTTGTTCCTTAGACTTGATAGAAGTGAAGACTAGTAATCTTTGGTTTTTGGAAACCATATCACTCACCAGAGGCCAATCTTGACCATTTCTTGGCATGCTTGCCAGTGGAAACCAGTACTTCATCAGACCAGCTTCAGTGAAGACCTTTGTCAAACCATTTGGGGCATGAACATAATCTTCCAAAATAACTGTGACAATTTCAGTTGGATTTGCTGATAGAAAAGCTTCAATTTCCTTCAGTGTGTCTATGGCGGGTTCCTGTTAGTTCATCACAAGTTAGGATCTTGTAGTAACCAATGATTTTTCAAACTTGTTTCCTCCATAAATAAGCTTGCAAAACATAGAACAAAAACAAAATTAGGTGGATGATTTTACATACAAAAGCTGTGATGTCATGACATTGGCCTTCAAATGAGTGGCATAACCACACATCTCCATTAAAATCATACGTATCTAGCATTAGTGCCCGCACTCCATTCTACAAATTGACCATTGTTGAAGTCAAACATTTCTTATGAGAATCCTAGCATTCAAAAAGTAATGATATTTTAAGCTATAACAAACTCTAGTGAATAGAATACATTGAGCTGTTGGGTGACTGTGTCTTCCTGGTTGGTGACAGTTATTCGAGGCACGCCTGTGTGAGATGGCTCCCCATCAATCGCAAAAGCGTTGTGTGTTGTCAAAAATGCATATTTGTTGAATGGCAGAGAATTATTCTATCAGAAGAAAAAGAAGCAATTAACGAGAGATTATGATCAAACTTTCTTTGACCAGATGAAAAAAAAAACGTGGTTGTTGAATTATTGGTTGTGCAAGCTAGGACTTTGAGTAGTTTCTCATTCAATCATTTTATTCATAAAAACATGTCCTCAATGTTTTTGTCATACCTATAATTATCTCTCTTAATCAAATTATTGGTTTTCTCCTACACCCCTCTTTCCATATCCATCTTGCAGTGAAAAATATTTTGAAAATTAGGTTTAAGTCTTTGTCAGTTATGCGTTTGCATAATCGAAGTCAACGCGTTCGTGAAAGTTAGGGAAAAGTTATAGAGAGATAGATATCTTACTATGAGCTTGAATTGATTTGTTACAGTTGATCTAACACACCTAGAGCCTGAAAACCCCAATGGACAGGAAAAACAGTAGAGCCCAGCGCCACAATCTCCATCTGACGAACACTCATCAAGAAGCTACAATGCTCAAAGATTAGTTTGAAACCAACAAAAGATGAAAACAAGAAAACATAAACAACGTAATAATTGACCAAGTAGTAGAATGGGAATACAGACCTTGCACGTTCCATTAGAACAAGCGGCAGCAATATTGTAAAGAAGCGGAAGAATAGCCACAAGCAAGAACAGAAGAGAACTCATTGAGACAATGATCCAAGAAAAGAACAACCACACAGAATACAATCACGATATGAATAATGAGTTTTATTCTGTCTCGGCTGAGAAAACTAAGGAAATCATAGGAGCGTGGTCCCTGAACTTTAAATTAATTATTTTCGGTAACGCTTATTAATACAACATCGAATAATTAATTACAACGAAAATTAAAGTTTTAATTGATAAATATCATGGGGAAGGTTGACAATGTATAAAGCTTTTAGGATAATATTAAATGTTTATTTGATGTTATAGTTGTTTTTTATACAAATGAAAATACTCATAACTTATGGTCTGTTCGTTTGAAGGGAGTGTTCTATTGACACAGATTGCTAAGGATGGATTAGCGGGATTAATTTCTTATCTAAATTGAACACCAAAAGTAACTACGGAAGTTCACTGCATCTGAATTGTCCTTGAAGAACGTGATTTTATGTAAATTAGATGTAAAAAGTAAGTTAACCATTGATTGACAACCGTCTAACTTATTTACGGCCTTTTTTAATCCATTTTATTACTTTTATAATCAATCATATAATTTATAATTTAACTAAATAACGTAACATAATATGTTATTATTATTTAGAATTTTTAATACGTTGTAAATGAGAAAAATGAAATCTCAAAATAATTATTTTCTTATACTACAGACTAAAAAATGACGTGTGAAAAAAATATAGGAGAAATATAATAGAAGATGTGTGTGGTTGTTTTCATTGGAGAAAAAAAATAGTGAAAATCAAAGAAAAGTGAAAATTTTGTGAATAATTTAATTGATAATATATATATATATATATATATATATATATATATATGATATTGATATTTAGACAACATTTTTTTAACAACATTTGAACATTGATTACGTGTCAATATGTGATTGGTCAAAAATTACTAATATGTCAAAAATTACTCCACAATCAATAATAATAATCATAAACATTATTATGGAGTAATTTTTGACCAATCAAAGATTGACACGTAATCAATGTTTAAATGTTGTCAAAAAAATGTTATCTAAATATCATTATCCTATATATTATTTATAATTTAAATAGTTACCAAAAGTTTCTTTTTATTAAACATATTAAATATGAGTAAATATAAAATAATGTTTAAATACTTATCTTTCTAAAAAAACTTATTATCCGCTTAAAAAATAATCAAAATCATTTGATACTCATTGTAATCCTTGAATTATCACTCTATTTGGCTCGTTATGATTCCTTTCTACAGATATTGGCTCGTTATTTATTGGTTTAATAAGTTCTCAATTGATTTTTATTTGTCTAATTTTAAATTATCGAAATCAATGGTTTGAAAGATTCTCAATTCAAAAATAAAATTCATAGATCGTATCTGTTTTAAGTAATGTCAGAATTAAAAAATCACAGTGAGAATAAAACTCACTAAAATCAGTCTAGTAAAAGAAAGTTTACGATAATTAGGGTTCTATTCTAATTTTTTTGTCCTCGGTGGACATAGAAAAAAAAAATAACAATGAAAATTCATTTACCATTTTCTTTTAAATTCGACGTAAAATAGAAGAGGATAGAAACATATGAGAATTATAATATATTTTTATTAAAAAAAATTATTAAATAATAATTAATTTTAGAGTCAAAAAATAATTAGTCATAATTAACTTAAATATCATTTAATGATAAGAAAAACTTATCATTAATTTATATTCAAAATAGGTACTGTAAGTTTTGTTTTTCTTTTTGCCGTAATTTTATAGGATTTACTAATATATATAAAACTTAAACTCAATAAATATATTACATAGATGTTCGAATATCTTATTGGACAAAAGTCAAGCTGAGCATATTATAACATTTTTAACACGCACTTGTTAAGCTAAGACTAGGCAATTCTATAATATAAAAGTATCCTCTTATATGTAGTTTTTTTTTTTTTTGTATTTAACCTAAGTCTTTGCTGCACATTAACCTTTTCAAAGTACAACTTGGCATGAACTGCAAATACAAGTAAAAAGAGTATTTTTTACGTTGACAATTGATGCATGCAGTTGGTTCAACGTTAATTAATTAGGACATGGAATGCCAAGGGCTGAAACAGAAGGAACCGTAATGACCTGACCAAGTCTAATGCCAAAGTTTTTTGGCTTAGTCTTCAACTCTTACTGTCACAAACCAAGACTCCGCAATATGAAAGATTTATTTTTCCATATACACAATCAAGAATATGTTTTTTCTAATAACGTGTGACGAACTCCAAAACCAAGTCTTGATTAATTTAGCTATTTGTGGACAACCTTATACATCAGTAACAGTCCTTGATGTAGATGGTTTATTTATGCCCTAGACTTCTTCAACACTGTACGAGTCGATCTTCTTTCACTTTTTTCGTGTTTTTCTAAACCTGAGGCAGGGGTAAACAGATTACTCATGACATTATGGGAGAACACTGCCACCACTTTTCACTTGCAGAGATACAGTCATCATTAACGAATGTTAAGGAATCTTTGGTGATTGGAGAAGAATCATTTGGAGATAGTGTACAAGGGTTATCTGAACAAAGGTGCTACCGCTGTTGCAATAGAGCGGTTCAACAAAGGTTCTCTTTCTGGTCTCTCAACCCCACAAAACCCCACAAAACCATATATAATATATAATGAAGTGCGAGCTCTTTATTATTAGAAGTGGGTTCTAGGCCTAACTCAATCCCACAAAACCGGTTTGTAAAGTGAGGTCTGTACCTCACTTATATATTATAAATTGACCTTATCTCTAATCGATGTGGAACTTCCAACACACCCTCGCTCGCCGATATATATACATATCGAGCGTGAGACTAGATATTAATGGGTGGTCTGATAACGGCCCAATAGCAGGTGGAACAATCCGCCCAACAATACCGCTAAGATAGGCTCTAACCATAACTCTAATACCATGTTAGAAGTGAGTTTTTCAGAGGTCAAATTCTCAACAAGAACTACCACTCACACACCCTTATTTACAATTAGTTTTTATGAAATATTAAATTTTTTCTTTTTTTGTTTTTATTAAATATCACGAATATGTCTGTTTTATATTAATAATGTACAAGAGAACTTTAAGAGTCCTTAATAATAAAGGTAACTGGATACATGGGAAATATTATCGTTAAATTAAAAAAAAAAAAGTTAATTGAGTTAGCTATTTTTTATGAGGATGTGTGGTTTAGTTTAGAAGTTTACTTAACAACAAACAAAAACAAGTTTTCTTTAAACATCAGAACTAGGTACCCAATATAAACATCTTTTCATTAGGTAACTAACTAGTAGGCTTGGTTTTTATATATTTGAGACACTATTTTTGTTTGTAAACAATTTGAGCTTTCAAATGTGAATAATATCCCGATGTAATATGTAGGTTTAAAAAATTAATTTGGTTGAATTATATATAGAAACAAACAGGTTGGGTCTACTCGTTACTTTAAAAAGAAAATTCATCACATTATTTGTCTTGCTATTAAAATTTATAGTATCCATAGATACTCACAATTTTTTTTTTTAAAAATATACCTTATAAATTTTTAAAATAAAATGTAAATAAAATTACAAAAAATATTAAATATAATATATATTAAATTTTAATTAAATTTAACCTAATAAAATATAAATAAATTTTATTTTTATTTTTTTACCAATAATAAATACATAGGGTAGAATAATACTTCATCCAACACATTTATAAACAAATATTATCTACAGATTTATGTCATTTAATGAGAAGAATTAAATAGGTGTTAAATTTTGTAAAGTAGTAAAGTTGGAAAAGGGTAAGATATGAGGTTGTGGGTAACTCTCTCCGCCATTACTTAAAGTTATAAAGTTTGAAGGGAAGGTAAGAGAAAGTTTCTTCTTACACCTCCCTTTTGTCTTTACCTCCATACAATCTAAGATCTCCAAATTATCACTCATTAAAATTGTACCTCCATATATTAAAATCTATGAATTCCAAATTATCACTCATCAAAGTTCGCCTTATTAGCTGTTTGTTCTTGCACCTCCCTCATTATTAGATTTTATGGGGGTACAGGAAGAAATTGTCAATGACTAAATGGCAACTACGTTAGTACTGAAAAAATTGTCCTCAATAATACCAGCTAATAGTTTTTCATATAAAACCGTTGACTGGGCTGAACTAAATGTAATTGGATTGTTATTAGGCCCAACAGAGGAGTTCAACGACAGAGAGCTTCTAGTACTACCAGGTATAACAAGAAACATTTATCAGAAGAAGCCTTTGAATTTTCAAGTTAAAAGGATCCTCGATCAATTAGCCAAATTATTTCTTTTCAATTATTAATTCTTGCATTTAGTATTTTTCTTGCAATCTATTTAATCATTTATATTTAGCCTTTAATGCAATTATCATTAGGATTAGTTTAGTGTAGAAACATAATCTTCACTCTTAGAGATCTTTTTGCAGTAGACGAAGAACAAAGCTGGGGTTCAAAATTTCTTCCTTGAGCTGGTTACCTGAAAATGAAATTAATTGTTATCGACTAATCATTCTCATGGTTAGCTAGTTGCAAAATTCACAGCAAAGACATATTTTTGGTTTTCGAAGTTTGACTTTATAGAACTATTCAGTTTAAATTCTCTATGTCAACAATGAATCAAAAAATAAAATAAATTTCTTCACTTATAGGAAAAATAAAATAAATGAAATAATATTTTATATTGATTGATTCATATCTTATTAGTGTTAAATTTTTCATGTATATCTCCCTTAAAAAGATCCTAATAATATCGAGTGTAGCAATGTGTATATTATAACAAGCAACATTTTGATGTTTTGTCCACACAACAATGTAATTAGAGAAATGAGAGAAAAATAATTTGGAAAATGAATATTGCTTAAATATTTTTAGAAAATCATGTCATATCCATTGATCATCCAAAAATGTATTTTAAACTATGCAACCATACCACCATTAAATATTTCTCAACTTACTTGTTCTAATCAAAATATGTGAGGATCTCTTAAGTTAGATTAGAGTATTCAAAATTGTGTATATATCTTAAGATATTCTATTTAGGTTTAATATCTATTTTGGTCCTTCCTTTGGGAGTGTTTGTTCAAAGTGGTTCCTCCTTTTTTCAAAAGTTTACTTTAGTCCTAGCTTTCGCAAAAATGGTTCAAGTTGATCCTTTTTGGTAACGGTGTTAAGTTCACTAACGGCAGAGCTGCTAGGTGTGTAATATTTGATGATGTGACATTGTAAGTTGTTTTAAAAAATAATTAATGATGACGTGTAAATGAATATAGTTAGGTTTTAATTAAAAATTGAAATTGGGGTTAATTAGGTAAACCCAAAGTCTTGGTCAGATGCGAAAATTTCCCAAATTTCCCTTTGCGATTGGGAATTTTGTGCTTGTTGTTAGGGTTCATCAACCTTCAATCCACCTATATCAGCGGGGTTTGCATTTTCTTGGCTTGCGATTGCGATTAGGATTAGGGTTCATCAACCTTCAATCCACCTTCATCAGCGGTGTTTCGTATTTTGGTCCCTACAACGCTGAATAGAAACCATATTGCTGCTACAGAATACGTGCTTTCTGATCAGCCATGCCATTAAAAGAAAATCTAATATGACTTTTCCCGAAGGAAATTCATGCAATGAAGTGATGAGACCGTGATGAACAGGTAAGGAACACCATACCTGTGTTGGACTGTAAAATATTTCAATGAATGGATACTCCTTCTTTTGCTGAGTTATACAAAACCCAGGATATTTCGGACATTCAACCTACAAATAATAATGACGCAATAAAATAAAAAGATAGGAAAATTGTCGCGATGAACTGTGTTGTGTGAATATATGTGTTTCCGTTTTTGTAATTCTGGTTCGATCTAATTAGACAGGAGCTATGCTGCATCACGAGAGATGCTATCGGTATGGTCACCAACAGTTGGACGAGCACATTAATTATGAAAATAACTTACACGCATAACCGTAAGAGTATAAGCTCCAATATCAGCAATATTAGAACTAAAATCCAAGTCTGCAATATAAGGACTTTCTTGATTGTTAAGTAAATTATTACAATGTATCAAATTGCATATTCGTTTATCTTTCTTAATTGTTAAGTATGAATGAGGAGAATGTCATAAGGAATGTTATTAAACTTGTTATGATAAAAGATCAAATTTATAAGATAAATCATTAAATAACAGCAAGTTAGTTCACAACCTGAAAACTGAAAAAACAATAGTGACATCTAGATTCATTTGATATAAATATAGCTCGAAACTTGGAATATATTAATTTGGTTCTGTATTTTATCCCTTTAATGGTGTCCAACCCTTAGTTGCATTCTCTTTGAATGAATCCTAAAGGGTGGTGTTTAGTCACACATTAACTAGTAAATAGAGCTTGTAAAACTTGAATAATTATCACTTTATTAGTCAGTTTTGTAGGGTTGAGATTGATCCTAAGTCCTAATTTTGTGAATAATTCATAGAGCTATGTAATAAGGTTTTTATCACAATATTAACTTCACAAACTAAAGGATGTTTGATGCAGAGTAAAATTATATAAGTACAAAGGTCACCTACCAAGATTTGAGATTTGCTGAGAGTTTGGTCTCTGCTTGCATAAAACTCCCTCCGTTAATACAGAAATCATTTGGCTCATATTGAGCTACTTAAACTTTATGATTTGTACCCTTTTAATAGAAAAAGCTTCCATATATTAGTTTGATGATAATTTAGGCTTCTGCTATAGGTTATTTTCATGAATGTTATCAGAGATTGAAATCATTCCTACCGAGAAAAGTTGCTAACAGTAGATATTAATTTCAAAGGAACCTAACAGTAGATACATGCTAAACTCATNTGAAAAAACAATAGTGACATCTAGATTCATTTGATATAAATATAGCTCGAAACTTGGAATATATTAATTTGGTTCTGTATTTTATCCCTTTAATGGTGTCCAACCCTTAGTTGCATTCTCTTTGAATGAATCCTAAAGGGTGGTGTTTAGTCACACATTAACTAGTAAATAGAGCTTGTAAAACTTGAATAATTATCACTTTATTAGTCAGTTTTGTAGGGTTGAGATTGATCCTAAGTCCTAATTTTGTGAATAATTCATAGAGCTATGTAATAAGGTTTTTATCACAATATTAACTTCACAAACTAAAGGATGTTTGATGCAGAGTAAAATTATATAAGTACAAAGGTCACCTACCAAGATTTGAGATTTGCTGAGAGTTTGGTCTCTGCTTGCATAAAACTCCCTCCGTTAATACAGAAATCATTTGGCTCATATTGAGCTACTTAAACTTTATGATTTGTACCCTTTTAATAGAAAAAGCTTCCATATATTAGTTTGATGATAATTTAGGCTTCTGCTATAGGTTATTTTCATGAATGTTATCAGAGATTGAAATCATTCCTACCGAGAAAAGTTGCTAACAGTAGATATTAATTTCAAAGGAACCTAACAGTAGATACATGCTAAACTCATTACTAACACGTTACAGTAAGTAAGTCTGATCCTGGACATAGACAAGAATCTAGTTTTATGGTACAAGATGCATAATCTAATGTCAACTTCAGCAGCTATGCATTGAGTAAAACCAGCATTAAAGTCTACAATAGTACTAAAATCAGAACGGTCAGAAATATCAAGTGTGGGTGTTGTATCAATTTCAAAAGCTTGAATATTAAGTTAAATAATAGCAGCTGACTCATTATAATCATCATAGATAGGATCACCTTGCAAGTTGAATGAAACGGGGTTAAACTATCCAGTTTCTGCAAATAAATACATGTTACAGACAAACTACAAAAATCGTGAAAATGCACTATCAATGGCATAAACTATCATCTTCTTGTTCAACATAAACATATATCTAATAATATATTTTGTTAGGTATCCTTAATATGTATGATAGCCATATACATCAGGGAGCACATTGCACAATTTTTAAAGAAAAGGGGGACCACATTTAACATTTTTAGACCATTGGAAGGACTAAAACGAACTTTTTTACACGAACCCAGATTGTTCATTTTAAAAATTTTAAAAATTCTCAAAACATTCCTTGATTAGGATTTTCTTTTAATGGGATGGTTGATCAGAAAGCACGTATTCTGCAGCAGCAATATGGTTTCTATTCAGCGCTATAGGGACCAAAATACGAAACACCGCTGATGAAGGTGGATTGAAGGTTGATGAACCCTAATCCTAATCGCAATCGCAAGCCAAGAAAATGAAAACCCCGCTGATGAAGGTGGATTGAAGGTTGATGAACCCTAACANCAAGCATAGAAATTCCCAATCGCAAAGGGAAATTTGGGAAATTTTCGNATCTGACCAAGACTTTGGGTTTACCGAATTAACCCCAATTTCAATTTTTAATTAAAACCTAACTATATTCATTTACACGTCATCATTAATTATTTTTTAAAACAACTTACAATGCCACGTCATCAAATATTACACATCTGGCAGCTCTACCGTTAGTGAACTTACCGCTGTTACCAAAAAAGATCAACTTGAACAGTTTTTGCGAAAGCTAGGACTAAAGTAAACTTTTGAAAAAAGAAGGGACCACTTTGAACAAACTCTCTCAAAGGAGGGACCAAAATAGGTATTAAGCCTTCTATTTACAAGTGATCACACCTTTTGACTTACAATTTTGTTCCCATGAATTGACAATCCATATAGTTCCTAATTGTTCGGTACTATTACGTAGATTTTAGTCTTGATTTAATTGTATTTTAATAATTTTTACTTGATTTAGGATTTATTAATGTTTTCTCTTTTTTTTTCATATTTTTATTCTTGTTTAATCAACGAAATTTTTTTATAAATTTATATGGAGTAAATATAAATGTATAAAGATTTTATAATTTGCTAGTTCATAGTTATTTGTAGCAAAAATTAGACCTCTTACATCCACTTTGAATTTATGTACTAACCTAGTTTTAGACTCTAAAAATAGATTGAAAACTTTTCACTTATATAAAATTTGAAATAGTCCAATTTAAATTACTAAACAAACATTGCGTTGCTGGCTACGTACCTTCGTCTCTTCTTCTCAGGTACGTCGTTACGTGGTTATATTATGCGTTTTCTTAAAATAAAAGATCTTTCACATACAAAAATTTAAAAATTTTAAGACATATTTTACTTATTTTATTATATATCGGTTCAAGTCATTATTAAGATCAATTATTATTGATAAATTTTGTTAAAGAAGTTTCAACACTATAAACAAACTCAAATAAGAGTAAGACAAAATTTTAAAATAATATAAGTTTATGGTCATTCTATGTATACGTTGTCTTTCGTACTTATTTTTAATTAGTACGAAACTTTCAACTTATATTGAATTCTTAATAATTTATATATGAATTTAATATACTATTTTTTTTCTATTATATTATGTCTGTGTGACTTTTAAATATTATAATATAAATCAATATTTTTGACCAATGGTACAAAATACAAGTGATGATGATATATAATTTGTAAGTCATCCCTTATCCGAGACAAACTTCAATTTTATTTTAAAAGCATTAAATTGGAAATTATTAAATAATAAAAAGCCACGTACCATTTTCTTCATAATTGCTGGTACATGCACATGCATTTTCTATTTGATATACTTTTTCTAACGCATTATCTAGTTGAATTTATAAAATATTTAATTTAGATGTACAATAAAAAAAGTAGAATAACAGTTCATATATGTCTAGACTTATTAATGTGAAAAATGATATGTTGTGTTGTTTGCTTGGACTAATGCTTTGTTTTTTTGATAGGGTTTGGGAAAGATGATTTGGGGAGATGATTTGAGTGGATTTGAGTAGATTTGAGGATAAAATTTTTTGTTGCTTTTTTGAGTGGTTTGTGGGTAATTGAAAATGGATTTGAGGGTAAAGTTTGTGAGAATTAATATAAGATTTGATTGATGTAAAAAATTAGTTTAATGGATATAAATTAAAGATTACCAAAATACTCCTAGTTATTAAAATAATATAAAATAATAAAAAATTAATAAATAATTAAAATAATATATTTTAAAAATGATAAAATAATTAATAAATATTTTAAAGTTAAGTTTAATATTTATATTATTACTATTATTATTATTATTATTATTTATACTATTATTATTATAAAAGTATGAAAGTTAATTCTAAAGGTTAAAATTGAAAATACCCACCATTCCTTCCAAATCTTCGCACTGCATCAGGGATAAAATAAAACAACAATCCGCACAAATTCTTTCATTTTATTCCTCACAGATCTGTAAAAGCAAATAAAAAATTTTTTTCATCCATCTTTACCAACGTCCATGAACAGGAGAATCTGTTCAAAACAACATACCCTAAAGGACCTTGAGTTATGTTAGGTGATATATGAGTTAGGTGATAGCGGATTCTGAGAAACAGTGTGCACGTGAACTCCCAATTGATAACTTTATATTCAAAACTCATTAATCATTGTTGCTTTTTAATTTGATATGCCTTTGACAGTATTCCGACACACTCATTGTTTTTACAATTTTTAAGAATTTGAATAAGACTGGTGTAGACTCTTGTGATAATAAATAGCCCATTAACCTATCCTAAGTTTTTTGTTTTTTTGTGTATAATCATGTTATTTTTAAATCACCCACATTCAAACTTACCAAATTACAATAGAGAAAATACGAGTATTAATTAATGCATTTCTTCGTGGAAAAAATATCAAGTATACAAATTCGTATAAGTATATAATTTAAAATTATTATTAATTAATTTCAATTTTATTTATTACCGATTACATCAACTTATAAGAAAATTTGTAGTAATTTTTTGTTTGAATTTTATCTATAATAACGTTAGAAATTTAATTAACTATAAGTTTTATATTAAATAAAAATGATAAAAGTTAAGTACTAAGAAAGAAATCTTACAAACTCATTCTTTTAAAGATTTTGGAAGTGATGTCTTTCTTTAATGTGTGAGTTGAACTCATTTTTTATTAATATTGTGTTTCTATGATGATTTTTCATTGAAATACCTATCTATGATATTAAAGTCAAATATTAATCTTAATAATCGAGTTAGACGAGTATTTATAACAAAAGTCTTCCAGACAAAGAATTATGATAGAATATCGATGGTACAGATAGGGGTACTTGTGTTTTGTGAAATGTAAGCTCAAGGGAAAAGTGTTTTTGTGAAGAGATTTGTGAAGGAAATTTCTAGTAAATAATAATTGTGTCTAACTAAATGCTTTTACCCATATAGATGCAAAATGAAAAGCACAATTATATGCTAATTCTTAATGAAACCATACATTAAAGCATGTTGAAAATAGAATGTGAATGTGTACCTGAATTTGTCATTAAGAGTGATATGGATAATGGTATCAACAACAATGAGTGTGTGATCTTTCAAATATAGAGAAAGAACTAAAGAGGAAATAAGGAGTTGTCAAAGAAACTCCATTTCTTTAACTCTTTGGCTTTGTATTTACTAACCCTAAGGCTCTAGTCATGTCGAGATGATGTTGAGCTAAGATTCTAAAGAGTCGTGACGTTAGAGCTTTGAAATGAATAATCTTTTGTCGGTGGCTATTACATGCAAAGTTATATGATAATTGACAAGTTGTCCTTGATTGCTTCGATTTTGAGGTGTCTGAACTTATTATCTCAAAATTCCTCGACCAAATTCTAGGGACATTATCATATACGAAAAAGGAAGCCAAAGTAGAATACATGGTTTTCCTTCACAAGGAAACATGATCCAAAGCAAAAGACAAATAATCACTAGTAAATGCAACCACAAACACGTGGTGGAACACATCGACATTTCTCTAGAGGCTGAAAAAAGGGAGGGAAATTGAAGCAACATGATTTCTCGATCGTTGGATCGCTTTAGAAAATATTATTTGTTTCAAAACTCTAACATCACAACACTTAAGAATATAGGTTATATCTCATTTGAACATGACTTGAGTTTAGGGACAAGTAGATCACACGATGTCAAGAAGGTAAAGAAATGAGATTTTCTTTCAAACATCATCTTAGGCGCTACGTCATATCGACATGGCTCCAGCCTAGGGGGCCAATACACTACTGAAACAGTAAAGAAATGAATTTTTTCTTTCAAACATCATTTTAGGCTTTACGTCATCTCAACATAACTCGAGCTCGGGGGCTAGTAGACCATACAATGCTAGGAAGGTGAAGAGATAATTTTTTTCAAACATCGTTGTAGGCTCTCACCATATCGACAATCAACATGGTGAACAACAGTCAGGACCTTCACTATCCTAGGACCGAAAACAATTTCAAAATGAGCGAAAGATAATCGAGCCAACACCAAAATAATTGACAAAAATAAGACCATGCTGTCAAGATCAAAAACTTAACACAAAAATACTTTAGGTCTCGTCAATCATTAGATACATACCCACCAAACATAAAACAAGATTGAAGCACAAAATAAATGACTAAAAGTACATGAATAGTATTAAACACAACTAAGTCATGATTGAGTCGTGACTAATATGTGAGCAATAAAAAGTCCATAAGGTAGTCCTATAATTAGAAGTATATAATGAGGTAAAATTTTCATATTTCTTTACTTTTTAATTATTACTTGTTTGAAAACACAATATAATACTTAAAGATATCAAAATAAGTCAACCTAGCTCAACATAAATACAAGTAGAGTTGGGTTGAGAAAAATTAAACTTTTTTAAATGTGAGTTGAATTGAACTCGATTCACTTCACCTACGGGTTAAGTGGATTCAAACCACATTGGACCCGTGACAAACAAACAATAATACTTTATTAATTTTTTTACTATATTTTTATAATTTTTATTATAATTATTTGGTATTTATTTATATGAATTTACACTATAATCTTTTTAAATACTAGAATGTTATTCAACAATGTTTAAAAATTTAGATGTTTAATTTATTTGTTTTTCAAGTTATGTATATTATATTTTAGTTTTCAACTATTATTTTGAAAAATTAAATAAATATTTTGATTCTATTATTATAAAAAAAACAAGTTAATCTACTTCCATTATACTACAATTAATATATAAATATTTTATAAAAATAAAATATACATAAATAAGTCTGACTTATGGGTTAAACTGTTTACAAAACTTTTAACTTACCAAAATGTGAACTGGGCCTACCATTTTTTAGCACAAAGGAACCCAAAGTAGAAAAGTAGTGATCTTGTGGGATAATTCTGATCCGGTAAAATCAAGATTTAAATAAGTTTTAAATTTCTCATATATCTTTTATATCTACTTGTTGTTTTAATATAATTTTTTTTCAATGTTGCTTTATGAATTACAAATTTTGGCTTAAGTCTACGATGTGACATTTTGATAGTTGTACTACGTGTTTAATTTAAAATAAGTGTGTCATATAATTTGAAGTATTAAAAAATAATATTACATGTCATTTATTATTTATAATAACATGAAACATAATCGTATAATTAAAAATACATTATTTTTTATGATAATAAATAAGTTAAAAATAAAAGAAAAAAAAGTATAAGTTAATTAAAAGAGTTATAATAATTATTATTATCATTATTATTATTGTTGTTGTTATTATAATAATAATGAATAAATATGATATAATAACTATACTTTTGGTTCTTCAAAAGTTTATATATAGTCATTTATCTATTCATTCAGAGGTTTAAAATAAAAATGATTTTGTATTCTATTTGTTCTTTGTGTATTAATAATATTAAATTTTTCTTTTATTTATTTTTTCATTATTCAATTATAATATAATTTGAAAATAATTGAATAAAGTTTTTCATGTAGTTTTTTTCTTTGGATTTGATTGTTTAGTATATGAAGTTTTTTTATAGTATTTTATTTAAAATGATTAAAGTGATTATTATTAATGTAATTATTTGGAAGATGAAAAAATATAATAGATTTGATGATCAAATTGTATTTTTTTATGTTATTTTTCAAAGTAAGAAGTTAATGAATATGACATATAATAATATGAGTTATATTGTATCTAATTTTTTAGTATTGAAAATTTTTAATATTCATTTATGAACGTGATATGACAAATTTTATCTGCTAAACTTAACGGGAATACTAATGATACAATTAGGTTGTCTTGATTTTGAGTTCATGTTATGGTATTTTTAGAGGAAGTGAGATTGAATATGTGGACAATTTTTTTTTAGCTTTTTTAAGAGTCTAAACTTTTATTTATGTTAAATTTATGGGATCATTTATGTTTTGAACATGTTTGCAAAGAGGATTTATTTTGGACAGTTTTGGTTGAAAAGTGATTTTTTTAAATTTGTCATATATTTTTCTTTTGGACTAAGGAGTGATTTCTTAGAAATCATTACTTACATTTTTTTTTTCAGACACATGCAATTCAAAGTTCTTTCTGTTTTTTTGGAAAGAAAATTATTGTGCTGAAAAGTTAGTTAATTTAATTTTAATTCATAAAGAATAATATAAATGATTTAATGTTTTACATTTTATGTAGATTTTTTTTAATAATAATAGTTTGTCTATGTTTTTCTTAGTGGGTTTAGCTTAAGTTTCATGTTTTGTATTTTGTATTTTATTTTTTTAATAAATTTTCAAGTGACGACAAACTTACTGGCATTGAGATATTAACTTAGCTGAAATGTCAAAGTTCGTAAATAGTTTAACACGAGCTTATTTGAAATGCGTTATAAATAATTTTTTTTATTAAACAAAATTTTATAATTTATTAGATACCTAATTTTGAAAAAGTGATACTAGTTATTCAAAACAAAAATTAGTTTTTTTTTATGTTGTCCTCTGTTGAATATTAAAAATACATTAAAATTGATATTTTTAAAATATTTTTGATATATTTTAAAACACCAAAAACTCGTGCCTATATATTTTGAAGACACATCGGAATAATAACAAATAAAATCCCAACGGAGAATTTAAATTCCAAAAATTCACTCATATATTAAAAATGTAAAATTATTTAACCTTTTCTTTACAAATAGTAATTTTTTTACACATATAATTTTATTCTACATTTTTAGATATTTTTTAGATGTATTGAGACCATGATAAAATAAAAATAAAAATAAAAATAAAAATAGAAATAGAGATAGAGAGTTGAGAGGTTGAAGGGTATCAACTAGTAGGGTTGAAGACCTAGAAAAAGAAAATAATATTGCCCAACCAAAAGAAGTTGTAGAGGGTCAAGACAAAACTCATTATTGACATTCACGTGCGCACATAACTCCGAAAAATTATGCTTGAATTGTTTTAATATACTTGAAAAGAGGTACACTGATGGGATAGAAGGGACAACAAGATTATCATAATTCATTATTAATCAAGAATATTCTTAAAAAAGAGAGAATATATTAACCAACCAAAAGAAGTTGTAGAGGTCGAGACAAATGTTCATTTTAATATTGGTCACCCTTCTTATGTGAGTATTTATTTATTTTATTGTGATTAAAACTAATTTAATTAATTTCATTTAAGAGTTGAGTTAGAATGAGTTTAATTTTTAATCTAAATCTATTAATTAGGTTTTTTTTTTCTATTCATTCAATAAAAGTTAGGATAAGTAAATAATGTTTTTTTTAATGTCTCTTAACTTTTAGGTTTTTGAGATAACAACAAATTTTAAAATATTAAGTAAAAATTATAATTATAAATTTGTTTTATAATTTAGTGAGTGAAATTTTACGAAAACGAGTTCTACAAAATTTTGTAATAATATTTACTCATAATATTATGTATGATATAAAATATTTATTTACGATACGTATAAAAAAGATAATGATTTTTAGACAACATTTTTTTTTACAACATTTGAACATTAATTATATGTTAATTTGTGATTGAACAATAATTACTCCACATTAATTTTTATGATTATTATTATTGATTGTGGAGTAATTTTTGAACCATCACATATTAACACGTAATTAATGTTTAAATGTTGTCAAAAAAATGTTGTCTAAACATCATTATCCAACATTTTTTTTTTTACAACATTTGAATCTTGATTATATGTCAATTTATGATTGGGCAATAATTACTCCATATTAATGTTTATTATTATTATTATAATAACATTTATGATGAGAAAATAACAATATTTTTGTTATATTATCATAATGCATTTATTGCTCAAAAATTTATTGTCCTTTGACAGGTTGAAGGAAAATATTATTACACTGAAAAATAAGAAAGCTCTAATTAACAGAGGAAGGTTTTCTTACTTCTACAGTTAACTGTATAATATAGTTCAATTCGGAGGACCTTGAATATTGCGACTTACACCACGAATAATTTCCATCTAAACACTTTTTTTTTTTATGAAAAGTGTAATTAAACATAAAAGGAAAAAGAAAGACTGCAAAAAAAAAAAAAAGTGAAAAACGATATCATTTTAATTAATTCAAAAAAAATTAAATCTAAAGAGTTGGACTAATTTTTTTATTATATTTTTTTATTTATTATTTTAATATATTTTATATTTATTATTAATATTATATTATAATAATAACATAAATATTAATAAAATATTTAAGATATAATTAATCATCTAAAAATATAAATAATTGATTTAATACAATAAATATTCATATATTTTATTTTTAGTATAATAAAATGTAATTTTAATACAAAATTTTAATTATAGTAATTACTTTTATTTTAATTCTATTAATTATTAAAATAAGTGTTGGAAGTCCCACATCGACTAGAGATAAGGCCAAATTATAATATATAAGTGAGATGCAAACCTCACCTTACAAGTCGGTTTTGTAGGGTTGAGTTAGGCCTAAACTCGCCTTCTAATAATAAGTAAATTACAATTTTTAATAATTTCCATATTTGAAATATATAAGAATTATATTAAAATACATATTTAATTATATTAATAAAGTTCAAACAAAAGTAATCATAATAATAAGGCTTAATACCTCCATTGGTCCTCATATTTGTATGTCAATCTCAGTTTGGTCCTCAAGTTTTGAACTGTCTCAATTGGGTCATAATTTTTGTAAAAATGCACACATTTTACCCTAACCGTTAAGTTGTCCCAAACGATGTTAATTGATGCTGAGATGAATTTTTTATTTTAGGCTTAATTCATCCTTTGGTCCTTATGTTTGTGTGATGAAATGCAAACATTTTATAACATTTTACCCCAACCATTAAGTGTATTGAGACGACATTAACTTTGAACTGAGTTGTAATTTTTTTTTATGTTTTAAAATCATTAAATCCACGTGGCTATGGTCTTTCTTTTTCCTTCCAATCACTTTCACATTTTTTTCTCAAGTCCTTATGAAATGCAAACATTTTACAACATTTTACCTCAACCGTTAAGTGTATTGAGACGACATTAACTTTGAATTGAGCTGTCATTTTTTTTTTATGTTTTAAAATCATTAAGTCCACGTGGCTATGGTCTTTCTTTTTCCTTCCAATCATTAATCACATTTCACTCATTCCTCCACTCTCAAACCCCCCGACTCACACCTTTAATCCCTCTCAAACTAAAAAATATCGCCGTTGTCAACAGTTCAAAAATTATGACCCAATTGAGACAGTTCAAAACTTGAGGATCGAACTAAGATTTTTACACAAATATAAGGACCAAGAGAGGGATTAAGCCTAACATAAAAAAATCATCTCAGCATCAATTAACGTCGTTTGAGACAACTTAACGGTTAGGGTAAAATGTGTGCATTTTTACAAAAATTATGACTTAATTGAGACAGTTCAAAACTTGAGAACCAAACTGAGATTGACATACAAATATGAGGACCAATGGAGGTATTAAGCCTAATAATAATAATGATTATATCACTTACATTTAGAAATTATAAAATTGATTTAAAGAATTTAAAAATAAAAAAAAAAGTTGTAAATTCAACTCTCTGACCAATTATGAAGCAGGATTGCCTAACGTACGTGCAAAAGTGCCTGCCAAGAGCACATGAACAATATTAACCTACCCGCGCCGAGCTCACAATATTATCTCTCGTTGGTCTTTTGTGTAGTGAGGAATTGTCATTGGATGAGCACAAAAGAAGTTTATTATTGTAATAGTTGATTATTTTACTAAGTGAGTAAAAGTAAAGTCCTTCATCGTCATTATTGCTCAAACAGGTTCAAAATTTTGTTTGAAAAATTTTGTGCCATTTTGGCCTGCCACGAACTATAATCATAAACAACGGTCGAGAGTTCATTAATAAAAAGTTGGTTGACTTCTATCAAAGTTTGGAATCAAGCATGTAACTAGCTCTGTCGAGAATCCTTAGATGAACGGTCACAGTAAGCAAAACGATCGTTGCTGAGTTGAAGCGTTGCTTAGGAGATGTCAAAGACACATGAGTGGATGAATTGACAAAAGTTCTCTATGGTTATTGATGCATGCCACATAGCACTACAGTGGAACTCCATTTAACCTGACGTATGGAACAAATGCAATGTTACCGGTTGAAGTTGGAGAACCCTCCATCTAGAGAAAGTTGGAGGATATGAGCCTCAATGAAGAGCAACTATGGGTGAAGTTAGACATTTTGCCATAGAGGAGTGAAACAACGACCATTCGGGCTGAAGCTCAAAAAAGAGTGGTGGGTCATCAGTACAACACAAAGGCAAAACCTCGACAATTCCTTGAAGGAGATTTGGTTTCGTGAAAGACTTGTGATCTCGAAAAATCACGCTCATGGGAAACTAGTAGCTAACTGAGAAAGTCCTTTTAGAATTCTAGAAGACTTGAAGAATGATGCATACCGACTTGAGCTTCCGAGCGGCAAACCCATCCCAAACATATGGAATGTATCACATCTTAAGTTTTATTTTAGTTGAGTATCATATGTAATAATATTTGATAGTTAATAAAATGAGGAGATTTTAGGCACAAGAGTTTGTATGAATCACTCGCCCGGAACAGCATAACAATTGTCAAGGAAAATATTCAGCCTAGGGAACACATTAAAAGTAAACTCCTAGAGTTAGCCAATGGGTGAGGAACGTTCTTCGTGAACTTTCACCAGATCATGTCTTTCTTCAGCCAAGGGAACATTCTAAGTGAACTCCTAGAGCTAGCCGATTGGTGTGGAAAGTTCTCCGTGAACTCTCACCAGATCATGTCTTTCTTCAACCTAGGGACATTCTAAGTGAACTTCCAGAGCTAGTCGATCAATGAGGAACATTCTCCGTGAACTCTTACCAGATCATGCCTTTCTTTAGCCTAGGGAACGTTCTAAGTGATTTCTTAGAGCTAGCCGATCGGTGAGGAATGTTCTCCATGAACTCTCACCAGATCATGTCTTTCTTCAATCTAAGGAATATTCTAAGTGCACTCCTAGAACTAGTCGATCGGTGAGGAACGTTCTCCTTGAATTCTAACCATATTGCATTTTCTTCTTTCTAAGGAATGTTTTGAGTAAATTCAAACAAATGTTTGATTGAGGGGAACACTCTTATTAAAGCCTTGTTTCATTCTTTTTGGAGGAACGTTTAAGTGAATTGTCAAATCTAATGCATTGACAAATATTGAAAAGAGAAATCTTAACCGTAAAGCTTAAAGTACTACAAGAAGCATTCAAACTTACCGCGTAGAGAGACAATACAACAGGTATGAAGAAACTAAGAAATAAATTTTTCATTCAAACTAATGACATATAAAAAAGAGGCTGAGTGGAAAACAAGACTACCTAAACATCAAAAAGCTTGTTTTCCGATTGACAAGAAAAAGAAAACAAAAACACAAGCCGAACGACCCACCAAAACATAAACCCTTAACTCCCCCTCGTCGCGGCCTCATCGTCAACATCTTCCACAACTACCTCAATTCGTTGAGGCTCTTTAGCAGGGAGCAACAAGATCTCTTCCTCAGGAATAGGTGGCAGCGGGACATCCACCACTCTCAACCACCATTTTCATGACATTATAACCTGTGTGGTCGAGCGACACTTTGAAAAAGTAGTTGCACTGTGCTATCCCCTTTTCAAATCCAGCAACATGTTCATTGTAAACTTCGTTCCTAAGGTAGAAATTCTCCTCCATCTACTTCGTCCGATGGGAAGAAATACAAAAAAGTGGCAGGCGTCGGGGTGAGAGCAAGGGTTATACACACGATAGTGAACGCCTGCATTAATGTCCACTTGTTCGGATGAAGTTGGATGGGAGCCACGTTTAGTTCACAAATCTAGAAGTCTAAGAAAGGTAGATGATCGCCTAAGTCACGAAAGAAAGTAGAGTATGCGTAGAAAAGGTTTGTCGCGTAACCCTCTCTTCCATGGCAAGCTCATTCGTTTCTCTTGTAGACGACCAACTTAAAAGAAGCGGCATCACCCTCATTTGCCACCAAGTATACCTGACCGGCGAGCTCCTCCAAAGATAAACCGGTACAGAAGTAGGGAACATAAAGCCCTACTTTGAGAGGAGCCCAATTATAGCCATGTACGGAGGGAGGGCAAAATGTCATCCCATTCCTCGACTGTGTTTATCTTAATCATAGCTCATGTCTCTTCCTTAGACATATCCACATCCTCCGCAGTTGGAGCAACTTTATTATTTATGTGCATCGCTACTCCGCCATCAATCGAGGACTCTTCTCGTTCGGTTGATTCCAGAATAGAAGAATTTGCTGACAATGACGACTCTGGCGCATCATTAGCATACCCATGGCCTTCCCTCTTGATAGACTCCTCAGACGACAAGAGTTTTGTTGATGCCATTATTAACTTTGAAAGTAAAGAATTTGAATTATCAAACGCTTGATCATAGAAGAGAGGAAAATGGTAGGCGTGAAAATAACAACGACCTCACTTTCTATTAGATTAAATCCAAAATATAAATAAGAAATAATAATAAACTAACAAAAGATAAAAAATAAATATAAAATAAAGATAATATATTTAACAAACACCAACAAAACAAGAAAAATCGATCCTCAATAATGATACACAAATAAAAAAGTAAAATATTATATAATAAAAACTCATTAATATATTGTTTTAATGTTTTAGTTAAAAAATATGTAAATCTTTTATGTGATTAAAGTGACAGATCTCGTTGATGTTATATGTAGGAGTGAATTCACTTATTTGTAGATGTAATAAAAAAGACTCCTAAAAAGAACTTTTAAAAAATGACTACCTCCGATTCGTAAAGCATGGTCAAATTCACAACTACTTAAAAAATGAACATAGGGTTTGTTTTGGAAGTGAAAAAATAATAAATAGCCGCTGCCGACGTTGGTAGAAGAGAATGGAAAGGGAGAGGAGTCCGCATTTAGTGTAGATTTTTGTGAGATAAGATTGTGTAGGAGTGAGAAGCAGAAATGAAGAAGAAAGCATCGACCCGTTTGCTGATGTGGGTTATGATTTGTCTTAACGCTTATCTCATAATTGCAGCTGTGTCATTGTTGGAGTCCAATGACTCCACTTCTGTGTGCAATGGCTCTGTAGAGGACTGCCTCCGCCTCCACCACTTGGACTCACAGCTTCCCACCGTCTCCAGCTCCCACTTCCGCAGAATACTTGCCGGAGCCAATGACCAGAAGACGGCGGGTACAGCAGATCCTAATAACCCCGCTATAAAGTGTAAGAAGGCCAAGGAGTACACATCATGTCTGGCGGCGTATCAAGGTCAGGACGCACATTGTGGCACCTACAACAGGGGAACTAGGTGCAGTTGAGTGGATGAAACTATTTATGTTCGAATGCTTTACTTTCCTCCCTCCACTGTGTTGTTATGCTTCGTCTGTGTGTGTGTGGAGGTATATGTATACTTAATTTACGGGTTTCAAATTCATTAAAAAGACTGTAACTATGAATCCTGTCTTAATGTAATAATGGATTGTTGTATTCTAGTTGTACTCTTCAAGCTCAGCAGGAATGAATCTAAATCTCCTGTAATCTTCCCCTCTTTCACCATTTATTCCATTATTAGTGTTTTCTCAGGTCAATTAAGTAAAGTTCATTAGTTTTAACGAATCCTTTCCATGTTTTAATTAAATTTTGAATATCTAGACACAATTTTGAAAAATTTTAGTTTAACTTTTTTTTAAGAAAATTCTTAAATTATGTAATTGTTCTTTTCATATTTCATCTCCAATTAGTCGATCAATCTACTGTTCATTTCTCTAACCTTCTTCAGTTTACCGGTAAATTTATTTTTAGAGAATGAAAGACCAAGCCAAGTGACGAGTTGAGAAGATTGACGAAGCTAAATTGTTTGTTTCAATTAATGTCATCGAATAACAGTCTTTAATAATAATAAAAAAATTAGTATATACTAGTAGAAAAACGCTGTTTAACGTCGGTTATTTTAGACTTTTAACGTCTACTAAACAACTGACGTCATAGCCGGTGACGTCAATGGGACGTCGGACATGAATATAACCGACGTCTATAATGACGCTAGTTAGTACCATGTCCGACTTCACTAAACGTCGGTACTGGATGTCTAAAGACATTATATAGACGTTTGTTTATGACACTGACAGACGTCTAAAAGGTACTATAGACATCGGTGTATACATTAACCGACGTCTAATACAGTGGTTGTGTTTTAGTGCAGTTTTGTTCCCGTCTTTGGATAGCCTAGTAGCACAATCTCCTTTTGCTAGTTTCCCCCGAAAAAAAGCTTGCGTCTTTTGAATTTCTTTTGGCATTTCAACCCAAAACCGAACCTGGATTGTTGCTTAGTTCCATTTTCATCCGCAAGAGCGAAAAATCATGGTGAAACGATAACTAGGCAATGACTCAGGGTCGTTTTTGGGTTGAAACAACCAAAAGAAATTCACAAGACGTCGTTTTTTTAGGAGGCAGCTAGCAAACGGAGAATGTGTTACTACGTTACCCCAAGAAAAGAACAAAACTGCACTAAAACACAACACAAAGAAAGCAAATTTTAATCAGTTGAACCAGAAGATAATCGATGAAAGACTAAACAAAGTTTAAACGGTAAGCATAAAAAAAACCACCTGGGATGCAATGCCGGAAGAGAGAAAAAGAAGAGGAGGAAGACGATAAAGATATCAGAAACAATAATGCAATGCCGCAAGAGAGAAACAAGAGAAAAAAGAGGAGAGGAAGACGATATCAGAAACTGAATGTCGTGAAGAGTCTGCGGTTTATTTAAAATGAAATTGAGCGTCGGTTGCTTGCGAAACCGATGTCTATAGTAATCTAGACGTCGGTTGTCTAACTAATTCGACGTCCAAGTTAACATTTAAACCAACTTTTGAATGCCCATTAGACGTCAGTTGCGAAGGGGCACCGACGTCTAGGGGGTTGAACCGATTGACGTTTCACTTCCTGTCAGGGACGTAGACGACAGTTGTGAAGGGGCGCCGAAGTCTATAATGATATAGACGTCGGTTTTCTGCGGTCGGACGTGGATGTGCCTTGGAGTTTGATGCACATAATTAATTACAGACACATAGACGTCGCGCACCCAGAAATGCGACGTCTATTTTGCAGAAAATTTTTGTCTTCCCGCCTTCCGGACAGGCCATAGACGTTGGTTTATGACAACCTGACGTCTAATAGTCTGGGAATCAGGTGACCAGCATTAACTGCACCCCAGTAGACATCGACCCCCATCACAACCGACGTCAAATGCGCAGGAGAAGTCTGTCTTTTTGCCTACCTCATTACATTGGACGTCGGCTTACGGCAGAGGTGACGTGTACTGCTTAATAGACGTCGCATTACCTTGAAGCCGACGTCTAGGTTACCATTTTATTTACGGTATTGTCACCGGTTATCATATGACGTCGGTGGAGCTCTAACAGACGTTTATGAGCTAACGTTAAACAACATTTTTCCACTAGTGATAGTTTTATAAGCTTTACTGAAAAACGTATCATTTGACAAACCTATTTAAGGTTTTATCTTTTCTTTTATTTCTGTCAATTTTATTTTTGGAGTTTAATATTAATTATTTCCTACACATACATATTAATACACTTATATTGAAATATTTATATACTGAATATGACGCTGTTTTTTATTTCTTATTTTGAAATTGTAAAACTATAATATAAAACCGTGAATTTAATTGTCTTATAACTAAAACGTGGCTATTTAAATATGGCAGTCTCGGTTTACATTTTCTTAAATTAATTAATAAGTACAATTTTTTAAGTCATATGTTATAGACGGTTGATTTCTAATTTTTCTTTATAGTAATATATAAGGATGATCATGTATATTTTGTTTCGGAGCATAGAATCGAAACGATTCAAGGTCTGGTGTCATCTAAATGTTTAAAAGTTATTCAAATGTTTAAATATATTGTTTGTCTAAACTGCTTGAAAGATATATGTAAAAGATATTTTGATGTCAAAATTAGTATAAGTATATCGTTTGTCCAAACTCCGATGTCCACATGATTTAGGGATTAAAATATAATGGATTTTTTGTTGTGATTATGCAGTCTAGCTTATCGCTTCCCGTCATTAATATAAGACTAATCAACAAGTTAAAAATAGTTACTGTTTTTTTTTCTAACAAACTAACTCTAGATACTCAATCCAAAAAATATTATTATTGTTAGGCTTAAAATGATAAAAAATAAACATGAGATTCAATTGTGAGATTTATATGAAATATAAACACTCTTAAAATAAGAAAAATATGGTATTTATGATAATATAAACATAATCTGAGTTATAATAAACTCAATCCAATTATTATATATATATATATATATATATATATATATATATATATATATATTAATATGTTGTTATATCTTCTCTTATTTGTTGTGATACAAATATGCTTACGAAAGTCTATAAATACCTCAATTACATAAAGTAATATAACTTAATTTTTTATTGTCATTCACAAAATATTGTTTAGTGACTTAAAGCATTGAAATCTTTGCATGTGGAACACTAAGCAGACGAAAAGTATGTCTCAAATGTTATAGAGCTCTAAATCATTATGAAGTTAATCACCTAGAAAAACTTATAGTAAATTATGACACCTCATAATAGATTCAATTTTGTTTTAATCATTCGGATAATTCTTATTTTCGATAAATTTTCTTAAATAGGTTTGTCACTTTTTGTTTTTGTCCCAAGTGGGCTTCTTTGGTGGGCAAAAATGGAGGATCAACGAAAGGAGAGGGAGAAGAGTGAGAAAATAAGTTGAATTTATAAGGACTAAGATTTCCGCTAATTGATTATAAGGTTTGTGTAATCAATTACCATATGCATCTGGTACACAAACCCTGTAATCGATTATCAGAATCCTGTAATTGATTATCAAAACCATGTAGTTGATTATTAGAAAGTTTAGCTATACTCTAAGCGGTTATTGTATTTTTATAATTTACATATAAATTTATACAAATAAATAATATAAATTTTATTTTTTATATTTAGATTACGCATCTTGTATTTAGATGTTATATAATGCAATAATATAAATGATAATTTTTATATCTTTAACAAATAAAGAAACTGAACAAAAGATAAAGGTTTAATGTCACTTTAGGTCCTTTTCTTCGCTCAGAATCTCAAATAATTCACCTTCTTTTTCGGCGTCTCAATTGGGTCCTTAATTTTGTAAAATTGAATCAGATAGAGGCTTTCCGTCAAATTGATCAAACGCCGTTAAGGAGGGTGTTATGTGGCATGCCGATAGTATACATGTGTAAGGGAAGTTGCATGCTGACACCCTGGTGTTTGGCCTGGTGGTGGGCCACTCGGTTTGGTGGTCGGCCTGGTGTTGCTGAGTGGCCGACCACCAAACCGAGTGGCCAACCACCAGAAGAGTGGCCTACCTCCAGACCTTGTGGGCAACCACTAGGCCGACCATCAGGTTGACCAACAGACTGAGTGGCTGACCACCAGACAGAGTGACCGACCACCAGACCGAGTGGCCGACCACCAGGCCGACCACCAGACCGAGTGGCCGACCAACAAACCGAGTGGCCAACCACCAGAAGAGTGGCCGACCTCCAAACCTTGTGGGCAATCACTAGGCCGACCATCAGGTCGACCAACAGACTGAGTGGCTGACCACCAGACCACCAGACCGAGTGGTCGACCACTAGGCCGACCACCAGACTGAGTGGTTGACCATCAGACCCAGTGGTCGACCACTAGGCCGACCACAAGGGTGTCAGCATGCCACGTTAGCATGTCAACTTCCCTTACATATGTATACTGTCAGCATTCCACGTAGCACCTTCCTTGATGGCGTTTGATAAATCTGACAGAAAGCCTCTATTTCATTCAATTTTACTAAAATAAGGATCCAATTGAGACGCCAAAAGAAATAGACCTATTTCAAATTATGGACGAAAAAAGGGGATATAAAATGAGATTAAACCAAAAATGAAAAACTAACATTAAAACAATTACATATACCTTAAACACTTTTAATATGCAATATTGAAAATGACAAAAAATAAAATAAAATATTCATCTATTCTTTCATGTGAAGTCGTCTTGAGACACCACGACTTGTTCATTTGATAAAAAAAATATATATATTTTGTCCAGAAGTTGCAATCCATTTTTGCATACTTCGGAAAAAAATCCAGAAAAATAAAACACGATCGAAATGCCCGGGCTACCATAACCTCTCAAACTATATATTCATAGGTTGATTCATGGTCTTTGAGTTGAGCTCTCTTTGTTGCTCTGATCACAGATTATTGATGGACACAAGTTGCACAAGAACAGGTTTAAGAACCATCCTCTTCCTCCTTCTGTGGTACTGCCTCTCTTTCATTTCCATGGCAGACGTTATTTATCGTCCCATTGACCTCTTTAGCATCAGCTGTGGCTCATCCACCAACTTCTCCACTCTTGACACTCGGAATTGGACTTCAGACAATCACTTCCTCTCTCCAACAAATCCCTCAGTCGCTGCTCCTTCACTCACACCATCTACCATACAGGGTCCCTACACCCATGCTCGTCTCTCTTACTCCTCATTCAATTACTCCTTCCCTGTCACACCAGGCCCAAGTTCATTCGTCTCTTCTTTTACTCTACTTCATACCAAAACTTCCCTCGCTTCCAAGCCTCTTTCTCAGTCAAAGCAGGCCCCTTCACCCTCCTTCAAGATTTCAACGCTTCCCTCAACGCCGATGCTGATGATGACCCTAGCCACCCTGATATATTGTTCAGAGAGTATTGCGTCTACGTAGGAGACGGTGAGAAGCTGAATATAACCTTCTTTCCCAGCACCACATATTCCTACGCTTTCATCAACGGGATCGAGATTGTTTCGATGCCCCCTTATCTATACTACACCAATCCTGACGACTCCACAGAGCAGCCGCAANATGTTGGCACCACNACCCCATNTGTCGTTGNGAACAAATTTGCNCTCGANACCATGTACAGGTTANNCGTTGGAAANGAAATTCCCCCCNCAGNNGACACNGGTATGCTCAGAACGTGGGTACCTGACCTCAAGTACGTAAAAACTCCATATAATCAATCAGTTGATTATGGGAGTCATACAAAACTCAAGTTCATTAAAACCTATAACTACACGGCACCAGATCAAGTGTACAGAACCGTTCGGAGTATGGGACTTGATGGCTCCATCAACATGGGTTTCAATCTCACATGGCTGCTTCCAGTTGATTCAGGCTTCTACATGCTACGGTTACACTTTTGCCAGCTTGATCCGTGGGTTAACAACATTGGTGACCTGTTTTTCAACATCATCATAGCGGATCAGTTGGCTACCGATCGGGCAGACGTTCTCCTGTGGACTGATAATCAGAAGGGCGTACCGGTGGTTAAAGACTACGTAGTTTCCATACAAGGTAATCTCAACAAAACAAATCTATCAGTGAAACTGCATCCTCGCCCTACAAGCCGGATCAGAGACGCAGTTATCAACGCAATTGAAGTCTTCAAAATCAGCAGCTCAACAGATAGTCTCGCTGGACAAAANCCAAACNCTCCTCCTCAAAAGCCCAAGGTTCCNCTTAGCTCAAACAAGNAAAGTAGCNTCATCACGAAAAGCCGAGAAGCCATAATAGGAGCAGTTGCAGCTGTCCTTTTAATCTCTTCTATTGTTGTTTTCTTCCTCATCAAATGCAAAAAGAATATCGCCGTTGAAAGTGGTTCCAGCAAAAAGGGCGGAACTTCTCGCGGGGGTGGCTCATCGTCACTGCCAACCAACCTCTGCCGCTACTTCTCCATANCAGAAATCAGAGCCGCCACNAATAACTTCGACGAACAAATGGTGGTTNGNNTGGGAGGCTTCGGCAACGTNTACAAAGGNTANGTAGATGAGGGTTCAGTACCTGTTGCAATCAAAAGGCTCAAACCCGGTTCTCAGCAAGGTATGCAGGAGTTCATGAACGAAATCGAAATGCTCTCTCAACTTCGTCATCTCCATCTTGTTTCCCTCATCGGTTACTGTTACGAGAACGGCGAGATGATACTTATTTATGATTTCATGGAACGCGGAACCCTCCGCGACCATCTCTACGGCTCTGATAATCCGTCCTTGACGTGGAAGCAAAGGGTCCAGATCTGCATAGGTGCCGCAGGAGGGCTCCACTATCTGCATACAGGTGCAAAGCACGTCATCATTCACCGTGATGTGAAGAGTACCAATATTTTATTGGATGAAAAGTGGGTGGCCAAAGTTTCAGACTTCGGGTTATCCAGAATTGGGCCCACGAGTTCTTCAATGACCCATGTGAGTACCCAGGTGAAGGGCAGTATTGGGTATTTAGACCCGGAGTATTATAAACGACAGAGGTTGTCGGAGAAGTCTGACGTGTACTCGTTTGGGGTTGTGTTGTTGGAGGTATTGTGTGGGAGGCAGCCTTTGCTCCGTATGGTGGAGAAGCAACAGGTGTCTCTTGTTGATTGGGCAAAACATAGATATCAGAAGGGGTGTTTGGGTGAAATTGTGGATCCAGCACTGAAGGACAAGATAACACCCCAGTGTTTGCAAAAATTTGGAGAGGTGGCCATGACCTGTTTGCTGGAGGATGGGACCCAAAGGCCTTCCATGAACGACATCATTGGAATGCTGGAGCTTGTTCTGCAGCTTCATGAAAGTGGTAATAATGGAGTGATGATGGACACTGGTGGGGGTTACGAAGATAGTGAGGACATGTTTAGCAGCAGTCATAGTAGTGCAATAGAACTTACAGATTATAGTAATAGCAGTAGATTTAACACCGCGGGCAATACAGATGATAGCTATGGGAGCAAGCAATCTGACAGGTTGCTGCCTGAGAATGTATTCTCTGAGATTAAGGATCCAAAGGGACGATGAGGTAGGAGCAGTACACAAGTTCAAGCTGAGTTTGATACCTAGGATAAGAGCATCATGTAAGATTTGTTCTTAAGATAAATCTTAAATTCCGCGGAGATATTAATCTAAAATGCTGGAAGTGCCTATAATAGCTTATCAAATTTTGATAAATAATAAATATGTAATAAGTATTTTAAGTTTGTAATTATTATTTTATTCGATTATCTTTATATTTGTATATCTATATACTATTATATATAAATTTGTTATGTATAAATGAAGAGTAGTTCGTTTAATGGTTAAACATTAATAAAATAAATGTTATAATTCGATTGATCTTATTTTTATACACAAAGTTATCTTTTAAACGTGATTGTATTTCTTGTTTTATGTTTAACACTCATACTATTTTACAAGAAAACTTATTATATTTAAATGCATATTTACAACGACCATCTTTACACATATGCCCATAGAAATAATATATATTAATAAATAGATCTCTTTATATTACTTTTAACAAAAAGAAATATATAATGTTTGATAATAATTTATATCTTTTTCCCATATTTATTTTATCGGAAACAACACGTATAAAAGGAAATTATATTTTCTATAGAGACAAAACACATAATAATATCTCATAATTATGGATATCGAGATTAGAGACATCATATTAGTATTAGACCTTGAATTCAAGACGCAAATTGCTCTATCGTAAAATCATTTTCGAAGGCATATAAAAGCAAGAAGAAAGTGAGTCCAAGGAAGCTTTTTACATAAAAAAAAAAAAAACAAAATCTACAAGCTCGTTATCTTTTGTGCTCTTAATTAGTTTTTCATTGGGAAAGAAATCAGGAACGTTGAAGGATTAAAGTAGATTTAAAAAATGATTTTTTTTTATTTATTAATAAAAAAAATGTATGTTAATGTTACAATTAATTTAATAGAGGTATATTATTAAATAAAATTGAATTTTTCTAATATAATTTAATAATTAATTTAATAGAGAAATATTAGTATTAAAAGAATCTTTTGAACTAAAAAAAAAACTAAAATGAGGATTTTACCTATTTAGGATATATTATTTAGGATTACACTTCTTAATATTTATTGAGAAAGTCAAGTCAAACAGTTTAATAGTTGATTATTTTGTCTGTTGCTTTTATTAGGTGTACGGTTATATCCCATGCATGTTGTATATAAACATTGTATCACGTTTCAGTTGAATAATACAGACTCTTTATTCTTTCATTTTTCTCTTCCAATTTTCTAACAGAATTGGTATCTAGAGCCAGGTTACGAAGAAACCTGAGACGTGCTTCAAGAAGACCAAAAAAACAGTACGATGAGGTTGGTTGGGTTTTGAAGCAAGGAGAAAAAGGCGGCTATCAAGATTTGAATTCTTGAAGAGTTCGTGCTTGAAGAATGGCGGGGAGTGATCTTTCCACAGCAAACCTTCCGATACTCATAGAAAAGAATTGGACGAGAGGGAACACACAGATGAGGGTGTTGTTCAAGTTTCAAGACGTGAGTGACGTTATTGAGGGTGATGACCGAGAGCTTGGTCTTGGTGCAACGGAAGATCAGAAAGTCGTGTTGAAGAAGAAGGATAACAAGGCCCTCTTCATCATTCACCAGTGTGTTGATGATGCCCACTTTGAGAAGATTCAAAACGCTAGCCTGTCAAAGAAGCCTGGAGCATACTTGTATGTTGTCACACGAGAGGGGAGAAGATCAAGAAGGTGAAGCTTCAAACCCTTAGAAAACAGGATGAGTTACTACAGATGGAAGACAACGACAGGGTTGGTGAATATTTCAACAAGATACTGATCACTATTACGAATCAGATGAAAGGGTGTGGAGAAATCATCAATGATCTTATAATTATGGAAAAGATCATGAGATCACTACCACTAAATTGTAGAGTTCATTACCTAAAAAAGAAAATAATATTTCCCAACCAAAAAGAAGTTGTAGAGGTCAAGACAAAACTCATAATTGACATTCACATGTGCACATAACTCCGAACTTCACATGTTTAGAGTCTTCATGAAAAAATATGCTTGAATTGTTTTAATATACCTGAAAAGAAGTACACCGATGGGATAGAAGGAACAACGAGATTATCATAATTTATTATTAATTATGTAATATTTTTAGGGCATTACCTAAAAGATTAAAATATTTGCTTTCAAAATTCTTAATATTCTTAAAAAAGTGAAGAATATATTAACCAACCAAAAGAAGTTGTAGAGGTCAAGACAAAAGCTCATGATTTTGATTAAAATGTGCACATAACTTCAAAGTTCACATGTTTGGTGTATTTATGAAAAAGTATGCTTAATTTTTTGTTTTAACAAGCATGATAAGATGCACGCAGATAGGATATAAAGCTTGTTCAATAATAAATAAGATTATCAAATTTTATTTTATTTAAAATTTGTAGATAAATAATGCATGAAAATGGTTAAAATTGAATCTTTTTGATTTGTGATAAATATTGTATATTGACGCCAATGATAAATAGGTCGCCCTTCTTATGTGAGCATTTATTTATTTTATTGTGATTAAAATTAATTTAATTAATTTCATTTAAGAGTTGAGTTAGAATGAGTTTAATTTTTAATCTAATTCTATTAATTAGCTTAATTTTTTTTACTATTCATCCAATAAATTAAGTTTGGTCAAGTAATTTTTTTTTCAATGTCTCTTAACTTTTAGCTGTTTGAGATACAACAAATTTTAAAAGATTAAAAGTTAAAATAATAATTATAAATTTGTTTTATAATTTAGTGAGTGAAATTTTACGAAAAGGAGTTCTACAAAATTTTGTAATAATATTTACTCATAATATTATGTGATATAAAATATTTATTTACGTATAAAAAGTTATAACTATTTTTTACGATCAAATTATTTGAATAAAAATATTTTTGGTAAAATACTGTTTTTGGTTCCAGTTTTGGTTGGTAACATTCAAAATGGTTCCCATTTATTTTTTCTGTTCACTTTAATCCTAAAGAACGTAATTTGTGTTCAATTTAGTCCTTTTTACAAATTCCATGAACCACAAACAAGGACTAAATTGAATACAAAGTTCTTTAGCATTACATTGAAAAAACAAAATAACTAAATTGAACAGAAATTATATTCTTTAGGACTACATTTAACAAAAAAATAAAATGGGAGCCATTTTGAATATTCTTAACCAAATCTAGGACAAAAAAACATTATACCAATATTTTTTTGTTATATTATGATAATGCAGTTATTCCCCCCAAAGTTTATTGTCCTTTGACAGGTTGAAGGATAATATTATCGTTAGTTACCATGTAAAATAAGAAAGCCTAGGAGACCTTGAAGATTATTTCACCACGAATAATTTCCATCTGATATAATTTTAATTCACTTTTGTTATGAAAAGTGTAATAAAACATGGAAGGGAAAAGAAAGACCGAAAAAAAAAATAGTAAAAAGTGATATCTTTTTAAATAATTCAAAAAAATTAAGCCTAAAAATTTGAACTAAATTTATATTACAATTTATTTATCTGTTATGTTAATATATTTTATTTTATTTGTTAATATTATAATAATAAAAACATAAATGTTATTCAAATTTCTCTTATTTGATGGATTATAATGAACTGTGATATCAAAAAGAGGATGAAAAATATATTTTCAATTGGGAAAACTTAAATAAATTGACGTCGAAATTTAGGCTTTTCTTACGTCATTTGGTTCGAGTATTTCAAAAGCGTCTTCATTAACCTATGCACAAATGTAAATATGAAGAAGCTGTTTGAAATCTAGATCTGTTAATTTTTGGCTTCTGAAATTCAACCACACTTTCAAGGTTCACAAAAACTATGCATAAAGATGATGAATTAACAAGCAAGAAAAGCCTAGCTTTTGTGAACATGAAAGAGTTTATTGAAATTCAGAAAATTAACAATTTGGAAGTTGATATAGTTCTAAAAGCTCTCTAGGGAAGTGAAAGTTAGGTGAATGGATGTGGAGGTTACAAAAGATCTAAAAACTCTTTAGGAAAGGGAAACTAGAGTGAATGAAGGTATTTATTTGTTGTGGACGTCTGAAATTGTCTATACAGACATTATATTTCTACTCATGCCACAATATAATGTCTTTAGTGGGGAAAACCAACGTTGAATGATGTCGGTGTTCAACGTTTCAGACATTAATTGACGTTGGAATTTAGGCTATTCTAACCTCTAATTTATTACATTTATTTACAACAATGTCATTGATCAACGTTAATATTGACATTTTTCGTTTTTAATGTTGAACATTAGATGTTGATGCCCTTTTTTGTACTAGTGCTGAAAACATTATTGACTCATGAATTTGTTAATTTACACATTTTATAATGAACATCCTAAGTATTTATTAATATAAGTTGACTTAAATGATTCATTGTGTATATTTTCAGTAACTTGTCTCCAATAGAACAAGAAGTCCTAAACAAAGTTCGAAAATCGTAGACATTGTTCCTTTTATATGTTTATAAAAAATGATGTTAGGTATTTTTTATGTAAATATTAGAGGATGTATTCATTATTTGATAAGGTTATGAAGTATTAATAGATTTGTAAATAGTATGATGTAGTCATTATTTTGTTCTTGAGATATATTTGGACTGTTATGAGATTCTATCGATGTGAATATTATTGAAAAAAAAAGTGACATTTTATACCGACTAATGCTGAAATTGGTATAAAAATTGACATTTTACACCAATTAAAGTACCAATCGGTACAGAAAAGGACTCTTTTTTATATTGGTCAAAGCTTTAAACGATATAAAAATGTCACATTCTATACTCGTTAGGACATTAACAAGCATAAAATATCATGCTTTTTTTACAGTGATTAATTAGAAAACACTATAAAAAGTCAAGATTAAAATACAAATTATTCTTTTTCTAATAAACTTTTTATATTATAAAAGGTTGACTTTTTATACAGTGGAATCAATATAAAAGTAGAATATATTTTATACCAACTCAAAAATTGATATAAAAAACTTTTTTTTGACCTGTATAAAATGTTTTTCTGGCATACGTAGACCTAAATATGTTATTACTCGATAAAACGTTAATTAGCATGGTGCCAAGGGCTGAAAGACAAACGACCACGTCTAATTGGCTTTTTCTTGTACTCTTCTTACTGGGACAAACCAAGACTCGGCAACATGGAAGATTTATTTTTCCATATACACAATCAAGAATATGTTTTTCCTAATAACGTGTGAGGAACTCCAAAACCAAGTCTTAATTAATTTAGCTATTTATGGACAACCTTATACATCAGTAACAGACATTGATATAGATGGTTATGCCCTAGACTTCTTCAACACTGCACGAATGGGTCTTCTTTCACTTTTTCGTGTTTTTCTAAACCTGAGGCAGGGGTAAACAGATTACTCATGACAAAAACCTTCAACATCATGGGAGAACATTGCCACCACTTTTCACTTGCAGAGATACAGTCATCACTAACGAATGTTAAGGAATCTTTGGTGATTGGAGAAGATTCATTCGGAGTAGTGTACAAGGGTTATCTGAACAAAGGTGCTACCGCTGTTGCAATAAAGTGGTTCAACAAAGGTTCTCTTTCTGGTCTCTCAGAATCACAGTTAAAGAACGAGGTTCTCTTCCTCTGTCAACTCCACCACCCCAACATCATGCCTGTAATTGGATTTTGCATTCAAAGATACCCCCATCTGATTCTTGTACATGAATACATGTTTAACGGTTCTCTCAATGATCACCTTCATCATACAAACAATCACAAATTTGTTCCACTTTCGTGAGAAAGGAGGCTTCGAATTTGCATAGGTGTGGCGCGTGGATTGCACTATCTACACACAGGAGGCAGGTGTTCTGTGATACACAACTTTTTCAAAACACAGTACATCCTTTTGGATGAAAACTGGGAGCCTAAAATTTCTGGTTTAGTTTTGTCCAAAAGGGGAGCAGTCGATGTTGCAAGTTCATCTCTTGTTGCGAGAAACCATGATACTTTCGCATATTGTGATCCTGAGTATGCAGACTCTGGCATCTTGACTGTGGAATCAAATGTGTTTTCATTTGGTGTGGTTCTATTGGAAGTTCTGAGTGCAAAGAAACCGCGAGATTTGTACTTGGAACGTGTGAAGAACCCGAATTATTCAGTGGAGTTACATGCAGAAAAAATAGTTGATCCGTTTATTAAGTCCAGAATCGCTCCAGATTGTTGGAAATCGTTCATTGACATCACTGAGAGGTGCTTGCATAAACAAGGAACGGAACTTCCAAACATGGGCGAAGTGGAGATACAGCTTGAGCTTGCTCTTCAATTGCAGCAGAAATCCCAAACCTATGTTGACTGCAATCTTAATTTTGTCTAAACTGTTTAAACGCAAAGATGATCATATCGTTAATGGAAGTCCTTACTTTATGCAATTATAGTGACTTAGCAATGCACTACTTTTCAAGCTATCCTGATAAAATAAAGAAAAAGTCTCTTTAACAACCTTCTTTTTGACAACTTTTTGACAACGCGTACGTGACAGCTTATCATTGGTCCGTTTCAAATATTTTTTTAAAATAAATTCAAACAGACGAATGAAATGGTGACACGTGTCCCGTTGTCAAAAAAATTGTCAAAAAGTGTTGTTAAAATATCATTGTCCATAAAATAATTATAAGATTTTTATTTTGTTATTTTTTCTTACTTTTACATCACAATAAATATAGATAAATAAATTAATGAAAAATGATATTTTTAAGAAAATTTAAATGTTGTTTTTAAACTTTAAAAATATCAGAAGAAGGTCAATAACTATATAAAATATTAAAGGAGGTTTTAACTTTTAAATTTAAACAGGCATGCATAAGAGTAGGATTTCTCTAATTTCATCTACAAATTTATGAGAAACACTTGTAACCATATATTTTGTTGGATTTAATGTATTTTTTTTTCCTCATATATTATTCAATTTACTTAATTTATTTTTACTTAAATCTTCAATTTATGCTTCAATTCTTTATATTTTTTAATATATTTTTTAGAAAGATATAAAACTTATAAATTTTTCTTTCTTATTTATTGAAATATATTTGTCTTGTTATAATTTTAACAAAATTTCAACTAAAATATGAATTTATTTAGAAGATTACTGGCACTTATTGTTATTTTTAAAAAAAATAACATCCTACCACTATTACTGATAAAAGTTGGGGAGGTGGAAGGAGCAAACGGGAGGAACAACACCCTGATTAAATTGCCGACAATAATATCAGCTAATGCAATTTTTTTTTTTTACAAAACCATTGACTGGGCTGAACTAAATGTAATTGGATTGTTATTAGCCCAACAGAGGAGTCCAACGACAGAGAGCATCTAGTATCAGATGCAGGCGCAACAAGAAACAATTATCAGATGAAGCCTTTGAGTTTTCAATCTAAAAGGATCCTCGATTAATTAGCCAAATTTATTTCTTTTCAATTATTCAATTCTTGCATTTAGTATTTTTCTTGCAATATATTTGATCATTTATATTTAGCCTTTAATGCAATTATCATTAGGAATAGTTTAGTGTAGAAACATCAATCTTGACTCTTAGAGAGCTTTTCTTGCAACATAAATGAATATTCTCGATTTACAGTAAAAGTTGTGTGTCGAATTACATCAAGAGTTTAAATGCTACTGGTAAGTACAAAAGTTATACACCAAAAGTTCAGTTGACCTGAAATAAAAATATCTTTTTATATATTTCAACACTAACAAATGTGCTCTAACCACTTTGCAGTGATCTCTTCTTGAATTAACACTGAATATGTGCTCCAAGTGGCTTGCAATAAACAATTTACATCAATCTCTTATTAGTTTAATAATAAACTTGTTCCAATTAACCTATAGTAAATAGTCTCATCTTTTGGAAAGCTTAGGAGACATACTCTGATCTTTAAATGAACTTCAAAAGGCATATATGAAAAACAAATTACCAAATTCAATTCAATGCAAGAAAATAAATCAACTCAATTTCGGCCATTTAATAAGTAACTAAAAGCAAAATGATTTCCAAAATTGAATTAGAATCACGACAATAGTTAACACAAAAGCACAAAAAACATGGAAATGTTAAATACTTTCTAATTAATGATCTAATAGCAAATACAGGAACTCAATAGTACATGAAACTACACATGCTCAGCGTGAAATCAACATATTCAGTTCGACCAGCATGTATTTTGGACATACGTAAATTAAAAGTGCACAAGGACTACTTCTAAGGAATTTTGAACAACTAAATGACTAAATAATACTCTAAATAACAAGGAGGATTTACAAAGTTAAAGCTAAGTAAAGGAAGTAAAAGCAGTGACTAAAACTGTGACATGAATCGTGGAGCAGCATTCTGATCATTATGGCACTCATTCAAGTCATATAAGAACAAGTATTTGAATGAATTTTTAACAAAATTTTAGCATTTATTTAAGCAGACCACCAGAGCTACGCCTATTATTGTGAAGTCTTCTAATATATATCTAAATTGGTTATAATTCTTATTTTGATAAAATAAGATTATATTTTATTATTAGTTTGGCTAAGACATATATTAATAGGATTCTTTTGTTGCTATTTTATTTTTCTTTTTAGATGGTTAATGTGATGAGGATGTGTCCAATTAAATTTTGAATTATACTTTTGTGCTCTATCAAAAAGTTATTAAAGCTTTTTATTTTTTTTGGTATGGAACATGTGAACTTGGTTTTGAACCTCAAATTAGTAGAATCGAGTTTGTATGTTTTGGAGGTCAACCATGAGATTTTTTACATTAGTTGAGTTGTGTGCATTATTGACTTTATTGTGATGTTTTGTTGTCAAGTTTTATGTGTTTGGTCTAACTGTGTGTAATGATTATCGAGCGTGTAATGCATGGTTAAATTGTTTGATGTTGATTGAGTTGTTTAATGTGATATGACTCGTCGATTCAATTGGTATTGGAAAATGAAGTTATGTGTTATGTCTTTTGTTATTGTAACTGAAAAGTCGAGTTTAGTTCCTTTTTGTTTGAGACTTCAATAAGTAAGCAAAAAGAGTGGTTGTTCCGTCCATAAGACTAAAGGCCTAAGCATGATTATTGTTATTTGTAAGGCTTATGAAAATAGGGAAAACAAATCCTCACAATAAGGTTTTAGGCTTAAGTAGAGTTTACTCGTAAGGCTTATGGAAGTTGATAGAAATTGTGGTTGTAAAGCTTTAGGCTTAAGCAAAGTGTTACTCATAAGGTTTATGGAAGTAGTTAGATAACTCTAACCGTAAGGCTTTGGTGAGCTAACAGAGTGATGGAAGGTTAGAGGAGGAAGATACATATTGTTTTCCTATATACTTAGTGGTAATACGATTTGGTAAATTTTCTGGAGATGATTTTATTTGTCTGAGATGGAAATGGTTGATTTAAGTAATGTGAGTGAGTATGGTCATTGTATGTTGTCTTGTATTATTTTTCTGGTTAGCTCATAGGCTTGATCACTTGGGGGTGATTGGAGGTGATTGGGGGAGAGTGATTGAGTGGATTTGAGGGTAATTTTTTTTGTTGTTTATTTGAGTGAATTTGGAGGTAAACGAGAGTGAATTTTGAAATAAAATTTGTGAGAATTAGTGTATGATTTAGTTTATATGACAAATTAAAAAAATTTACTTCAAAATTCACTTTCGTTTACCTCCAAATTCACTCAAATAAACAACAAAAAATATTATCTTCAAATCCACTCAATCACTCTCCCCCAATCTCCTCCAATCACCTCCCATCACTCCCAAGTGAACACACTAAGTGAGAATGTATATTAGAAAATCTTTTGGGAAATTTTAAAAACTATATTTGAAACAATTATTACTTTTTTAATTGTAATTTTTGAATAATATCTTAAATTTTAGAATCGGATTAAAGTTTTGTTTATTAATGGTTTTTTTAATGATTAAAGAAAGTTATTTTGTTCTTGTGGACTGTTTATTGATGATACGAGATATTGTTTTTTTAAGTTGTTAGAAGTTTTATAATTTATAAGTTACACAAGGAGTGTTATATTATACACTCTTCAAATTTTATTATTTTTAATTAAATTATAATTATTAAACTAAAAGTATTTTTTAAATTTATATTCAAATAAATTTAAAAAATATTGTAAATTTTTAATAAAGTGATTTATTATAAATAAATATAAAAATCTATAAAATTAGAAAAAAATGTTGTTGAGAATTCGTTAAAAAAACATAACTTCATCAACAAATAACTTGTAAAATTAGAAAAAAAGCATAATGAAAGTTTAATTTTTCACAAAAAGAATTATACTTAAAAGTGTCTAGTTTGAAAAAAAAAAATCCTAAAATTCAACTTAAAGAATATCGATACAGAAAAAAAAAAAGTCTCCATAGATAAACACGAGTTCAACCATAAAACAATTAACATAATTAAATACACTGTTTATATACAACTACTTTTATACTATATCAGAAAAAGAATGTTGAGAATTTATGATCTTTTTTTATCTTCATACAAACACACAAAAACATTTTTATTATAGAGAATAGGACTCACCTTTCTTATTTCTAATAAAGAGAAAATATTGGATATTATTCCATATGATATGTCCCACATAAGATTAAGTCCACATGCAATTGATTAGGGTAGTGATGATGACAATGAAAGGCTAATGAAACAATGGAGCATTAGTTCTGCGGAGCATCTCCCACTGAAAGATATTTCAAAGCAACGCTAAAACTGTGCCTACGGTGAATCGCTTTCTTCATTTAAGGATTTCAATTTTGTTTCACTTTCAGTATAAAAATATCTTTTTGTTTATAAGATATAAAACTCTTACTTCATTCAACAAATCCTTCTGTAAATCTTGTCCCAGTCAAAAAAATTCATTACATGTTAAATTTAAATATACAGAACAACTAAAATAATATATTAAAAAAAATAGAGGATTGAATACATCAATTTAAAAATATAAAAATAAATTTTGAGAAAACGACTGAAAACAGTTTTTTTTTATATTTTATTTATGATAATCACCACCACACTGTTACAAAATTATAAACAATCCTCTTTAGACCTTGTTTATTAAATTAAACTCTATAAATTAAAACACAAAACCGAAAGACAATGGTTTATTAAATAAGCACTATAAAAATGATTATATATAAACAACACTTTATTAGAAAGATATTATCTATATTTGATTTATATTCTTTTTTAAATTAATAATTTGAGACCCATAAAGAACACTTTTATTTTTTTTATTTTTAAGTGTTATATATTGTGATGTCAATAGATAGTGTGTTTTTTTTTTAATATTGTCTATGATTTATAATTATTTTAAAATTAAAAGATATTTGTGTTTTGTATTCATCAAAACAAGTTTTGTCAATAGATCCTTTGTAGCCATCACATAAAGCTTTGAATTTTACATTTATCTCTCAATGACAATTTCATCCATTAATGTGCATCTCATCTCGACCGTGCGTTTCTTCTGCAGTTGTATACATTATTTTATATTGTGATTGAGTTAATTAAGGAATGTTGTTCCTACGTGTTTTATTGAATGGAGTAGGACTCTCTCTTTCCTATTCTATATCCCTAAACCTATCAATTAAGCTAATAGTTTGATTATCACACCCATACTTTTGTATTTTCTAAAAAATAAAGGTATCCGTGTGAAATAAAAGTTATAAACATAAAAATAATAAAATAGATAATTACATGTGATAGATTACAAAAAGTATTGAAATCTTAATTATTTTTTTTATTTAATTATATAAAATTTATACTCTTTATTTGCTTTAGGTAAATAATTCACGTTTAACTTAAAGAGAAATAACTTTTCATTTATTCAATTTGATGAAAATATATAAAAAGTGATTTTTAACTGGTATTTACTTTTCTTAAAATAATTACTTAAAGACTATTTTAGTTGTATATATTAAACTTTATAACTCATTTGTAGTTATTAAAACGTTATTTATATATTAATAAATCAAAGATTTCAGATGATTAAATATTCTGTTAAAAAAAGTTGAATTCCAAGTGGGAACACTAAATTTAAGTAGTTCTAGAAACTTAAATCACAAACACTTATTTCTTTAATGAGAAAAAGAAAGGACAATAAATATTGAACTACCCAAAGAAGACTTGTAAGAAGACTTAGATTAAATTATTAGAAACATTTATTTGGACGTAATGGAATGCTTCCTTACTTATTTTCTTTCAACTTCAACATTCTCTCACTAATAGCTCTGATAATTCAGCTTTCATAATCTTCTTTCAATGCCAGAAGGATAGAAAAGTGCATATATTGTTAGCAACTATGCTTTCTATCCACAAATATTTCCTATACTTAATGAATAGATGATTGCATGCCTTGCTCATTGACTTGTCGACTAACTAAAAATATAAAATTTTTAATCTAATTCTTACTTCTATAATTTTGTATTTTTTTTCTTTTACTTTTACAAAGATTAAATATCATATTTCATGTTTCACTTTTCTGAAATTAAACAATTTTGATCTTTTAGTAAAACATTCGTCAAAAACAAGTAATTACTTGCTTTGTACAATATTATTAATAATATTTAATTATAAACTTTACATTTTTATTACAAGAATATGTTAACTATTTTTTTATTAATTAGATGATATAATATATTGGATTAACATTGCTCAATTTTAAATAATTAAAGACCATATTAAATTTTTATAGACATTAAAATAAAACATCGACGAAACTATGAGGAGTAGAGAGGAAGATTTAATTAATTATAACCAGTAAGTATTTTATTTATTATTAACATGTACATTAAAATAAAACAGATATGTATTGCTAAAAAACGACACTAACAAAATAAAAAGTTAATGCTAAATAGTTATCAATATTGGATTTGTGTCAATTTTTTTGAAAATTGAGTTTAAATAGTATCGTCTTAATCAATTTAATTTATAGTTAATTTTTAAATTGAGTTAGTTTGGCCGACATTAATATTTTTCTATTTTAAAATTTATTCAATGTTAATCAACACTAAATAAAATTTATTTTTAATATTACTCCAATTTACATCAGTTTCGCATAATGATACTTAAAAAATAATAATAATTGTCACAGTAAATAACAGTCCAGATTTACAATCCTTCTGTTAATTTTGTCACAGTCAAAAAATTTCATTAGATGTTAAATTTAAATATACAGAACTAAAATAATAATTATAGGATTGAATACATCAATTTAAAAATATAAAAACAAATTTTGAGAAAGTTACTTAAGCAATATATTTGGGCATTAACTAAACTATTAGAATTTTTGTTAGAAAAGTTATCAATATACTTCAATGTTGGAGGGGATGTAGTTTTATGTTTAGCAGAAAGTATGTTAAAATTTTAAATTATATTGAGAAGTACGCTAATTGGATAGAAACGTGGTCTTAGAATAAACGACATTATCATATTTTATTATATTACTATTATTTAAGCAATATATTTGGGCAACTAAACTATTAGAATCTCAGCAAGAAAAGTTAATGTTGGAGGGGATGTTGTTTTATGTTTAGTAGAAATAATTTTAAAAAGTAAAAAATGTCAAAATATTAAATTATATTAAGTATAAACTATAACATTAAATATTTAGTTTTTTATTTTTTAAATCTACATATTTACTTAAATAAATTATAATTTAAGAAAAGCCACATATTCACTTTAAATAGAACCCTCTCTAATCTCTTATATTTTTGTGTTTTCTTTTATAGTTTGCAAGAGTTCAAATAAATAGTAAATCAACGCCAATTTTTATAAAAGAATCAAGAATTTCTATAAAATCAATCCACCTCTTCTTTTGATTGGCAAATATTAGTTATAATTGAATTTTATAAAATAAACAATTGCTTTTAACATTGAATATAATAAAAATACAATAAAATTTTAATTTATTACAAATTTAAGTATTTTTATTTTGCGAAGGATTATATACAAAAATTTTAATAAGATTAACATAAATTTTGTAAGAGGTTTTAATACACTTGATTGTTTTCTTATCTAGAAAAATTACATAACACATAAGATGATAAAATCTTTCACTGGTTAAATATATTTAATTTTCTTTGATTTACTAAACATATATTTAAAATATATAATATAATGATTTTGTTATGCAAAAAACCCATTTAAATCTGAATCAAATATAAATAAGTCATCTCATTTTGAAAGTTTAAAATAATGAATTTATGAATAATAATTTTATGGATTTTTTTTATTATATGTTGTTTATTTTCTTTTTTCTAATGTATGGTACCAATTATTTATTTATCTTTAATAATAATAATATTTATATAAAATAAACATATATTTAGTAATTATAAAAAAATTAGTGAATTTTATTATAATTAATCAAATATTTTTACATTTTAATTAAATTTCAAGTTTTTTGTATAGCGTATTTTTTATTTAACTGTTACGAGTATTTTTTAAAAAATATATTATATTCAATAACTATATTAAACTATATTAAACTATATATTATATATTTAATTTAATAACATAATAATAAATATGATATAAAAAATATTAATTTAATATAATAAAATTACAATATATTTAAATATCTAATAAAATATATAATTTTATGTATATATAAATAGGACTGGACAAAAGATACTGAACTATATTGTACTACAGTTAGTTAATTGTATTATATTATACTAAAAGGAACTAAATCATTTTTACTATAACTTAAATATACTGTTTTATGTTTCAGTTTTTAAAAACTGAACTTAATAAATTCTTGGTTCAGTTAACTGTACTGTCTTTATGGTTTGTTAGATTGAGAAGATGATTCTACCTTTTCTTTTATATTTTCATTTTTTATAAATTATTAAAATTACATATCTTTTTTTTAAAATACCTTCAGTTATATCTTATTTTTTATACATTATATTTTTATTTTTTTATTTAGATCTAAAAAATTTAAAGTTATCTTGTAAAATATTAATTTTTTAAAATATATATTTTGACACAATTTATTTAAAATTTTATTTTAGAAAGGTCAAATTATTTTTTTTCATCAAAATTTATATTACAAATTTAGTTTTAAATTAATATATTTTAATTTTTTAAAAATAATGTATAAATATTTGTAGAT